>NC_138769.1:207973948-208146448 GCF_965119305.1 Pelophylax lessonae | reverse complement strand
TGGAAGGGGGGCTTACTAAGTGGTCTGTACTGTACAGACCACTTAGTAAGCCCCCCTCCCAGTACACTAGTACAGACCCCTCAGTAAGCCACCCCTCCCAGTACAGACCCCTTAGTAAGCCCCCCCTCCCAGTACAGACCCCTTAGTAAGCCCTCCCTCCCAGTACAGACACCCCAGTAAGCCCTCCCACCCAGTACAGACCCCTTAGTAAGCCCCCCTCCCAGTGCAGACCCCTCAGTAAGCCCTCCCACCTAGTACAGGGCTTACTGAGGGGTCTGCACTGGGAGGGGGGCTTACTAAGGGGTCTGTACTGGGTGGAAGGGCTTACTGAGGGGTCTGCACTGGGAGGGGGGGGGCTTACTAAGTGGTCTGTACTGGGAGGGGGGGGCTTACTAAGTGGTCTGTACTAGGTGGGAGGGCTTACTGGGGGGTCTGCACTGGAAGGGGGGCTTACTAAGTGGTCTGTACTGTACAGACCACTTAGTAAGCCCCCCTCCCAGTACACTAGTACAGACCCCCCAGTAAGCCCTCCAACCTAGTACAGACCCCTTAGTAAGCCCCCCTCCCAGTGCAGACCCCTCAGTAAGCCCTCCCACCTAGTACAGACTGTACTAGGTGGGAGGGCTTACTGAGGGGTCTGCACTGGAAGGGGGGCTTACTAAGGGGTCTGTACTAGGCGGGAGGGCTTACTGGGGGGTCTGTACTGGGAGGGGGGCTTACTAAGTGGTCTGTACTGTACAGACCACTTAGTAAGCCCCTCTTCCAGTGCAGACCCCCAGTAAGCCCTCCCACCTAGTACAGACCATTACAAGTTGGTGTAGCGCCGCAAATGTGACATGTGTAAGTAGCTGGGTGATCGGGGGAGGATAGCGAATGTGTGTTGCGGCAGAAGCTGTGGCAGTACAGGGAGTACAGGGGTGCTGGAGACGGTCAGCACTCACCTCTCGTCTCCGACGGAGCCCGGCGGGGGAATTTCACCCGGCCGGCAATGCTTCAAGCGGCGCGGCGGCCGGCCGGGGGCGTGTGACGTCACGCGTTGACGCATTTTCCGCACGTCGATGAGTCGTGGCAGCCCTAATATATATATACATATACACACACACACACACACGAGGTTGAATCTGGTAAATATCAGATTTAGAGGTCAAATTCTTCATTAGAAAAAAAAAAATTTTTGCAGATTTTCAGACAGAACTGTAATATTATGTATGACAAACTCCTTTGTCATAGTCAGGTGGCTTGATCAATGCTACCTGGGCCTGCTGTCACTTATGCTGGCCATACAAAAACAATGTCTTCCTTCTAAAAAATGTTCATTTTAAGAACGATTGTTCGATTTTCTAATCGTAATGGGGTCAGATCGACGTTCATTTTTGACCACAGTGACAGGAAAATTCGAAGGAGCAGAATGGAAAACTTTTTGGTCTAAGGAATTTTCAGACTGTGTATGTGGTTTTTGTTCATTTTAAAACTGAATGTTAAAAGCAAGTGAAATTTTCAAAACGACATTCTTTCATTCAGCGAATGTACAAAGAATTTTCGTATGAATAGTCTCGTCAGAAAATTGATACATGTATGGCCAGCATAAGGCTCCGTTCACACCTATGTAGTGAGTTTTGTGCACGTGATTTTGCTGAAATTTGCTTTTGGCATTTTTTTTGCCTTTTTCCCAATTTGTTGTTGGGCAGATTAAAAATGCACGACATGCTTTTCTGCAGCCTCTCAATTAAAGTCTACAGAACCAAAAAAGTTTTGCTATAAAAAAAGTCCTTGGCTCTTTCCAAAATACGCAGCAGGTAATAAAAAAAAAAAAAAAAAAAAAAAAAAAGCATAGATGTGGACATGTCCCATAGAAAACCATGGTAAATGAACTGTAGTGAGTTTGTGCAAAAAAACACCAATATCGCATAGGTGTGAACCAGGCCTTGAAGACGTTTAGTAGCAGCAGCAGCATGTATTTTTGTATCACCTGTCATAATGGGGTTAAGAAAACTAATGGCACTTTTCCACTGCAAGCACCGACTCGGCTCTACTCGGCCCTGCTTGGCCAGGTTTGCTTTTCCACTGCATGGTACGGTGTTGGAACGGTTCGGGACAGTATAGGTTTGCTTTTCCACTAAAGTAGTACTAAAGTTAAGTGGGTGGGATAACAACGGGGTGGGTGGGATTCTCTGACCAATCAGTGGCTAGTAGTGACTGCAAGCAAAGGATTGTGGGATATGGTACCAGTTATGGTACCTGTTGGAACCACAATCGAGTAGGTATTGTTTTTTCAGAGCCGTACCGTTCGGGTCCATGCAGTGGAAAAGCGCCGCCATACCGTACCGAACCGTTCCTACACTATACCATGCGGTACCAGCAGTGGAAAAGCACAAAAGCGTGCCGAACTGTTCGGTTCCATGCAGTGGAAAAGCGCCATAAAATTAGCCCTTTATAGTACAAAAAGAGCAGATAATCGGTACTATAAGGGGTTTGTTTATACTGTGAAACAGTGAAAGTATTAAAATATAATAATAAACACACCCAGAAGTAGGATATATGGGCATTTTAACTAAGAGTCAGACATGAAGCTATATGAAGGGTGGAAGGAAGATTAAAATCTTTTACATTAAAGTTATATTAAAAGCTGAGACTTTCATGGATATACGCATTTTAAATATAATACACAATACTGGTAAACATTTACTTTAAAATGTAATTGTAATGCCTTATATTCCCTCCACTCTATCAGCCTCCACCTTCTCTGGGTTCAGATGATCATCTTCCCTGCACAGAGTCTGTAACCACTTCCTTACCGCCTCATTGTAAAATGACGGCGGCAAGGTGGCTTTAAGGATCCGGGCGGACGTCATATGACGGCGCCCGGATCTCCCCGCTACTGCGCGCCCCCCGGGGCATGCAGCACTGCGATCAGGGGACATAGCCCATCCCCGATCAAGGTAAACAGCCAATGAAATTTGGCTGTTTACCACGTGATCGGCTGTGTCAATCACAGCCGATCACATGAGCGGCTCCAGCACGAGCCGCTCGTTCCCAGGGGCGCGCAGAGCAGCGATCGGGGACGAGGCTCGTCCCTCGGACAGAGCCAATCCCCGATCTTGGTAAAGAGCCAATAAAATTGGCTTTTTGCCACGTGACCGGCTGTGTTCAATCACAGCCGGTCACAAATGTCAACAGAGAACACGGTAACTAGCTGTCACCCTGTTCTCCTCCTCGCACAGGATCAGTGTGTGAGGAGGAGATTGTGGTAACAGCTAGTTACCAATTACAGTGCACCCCAAAACACACTGATTACGCCCCCCCCCCCCCAATAAAGAGCACCTGTCACTAGCCCATCAGAGTACCCGAGTACCTGTCACCAGCCCATCAGGTACTCTGATGACGGGTACTTTGAGTACCCGTCATCGGAGTACCCGTCACCTACCCATCAGAGTACCTGTCACCTACCCATCAGAGTACCCGAGTACCTTCCACCAGCTCATCAGAGTACCTGACGCCTGAAGTACCCGAGTACTTGCCGCCTGCTCATCAGTACCCATCACTACCTATCACCATTTGTGTGTGTGATTTATGTCCCTAGCCACTTGCCAACCGGCCAATGTATACATACGTCCTCCATTTAAACCAAAATACCGGTGTTATGTCAGCAGATAGCTGCCATAACCCTGGTATTTTTTTAAACGGTGGACGGTTGCCTTTTCCGATAAGGGTGTTCCCAGCGGCGGATTCGCCATGAGATCAGCCTTCCTAGATAGCGGAAGAGGTGCCCCCCCCCCTCCCGCTGCGTTCCGGTCCTTTTCTCCACTTACCGGACCCGCCGGCAGCGGGGAAAACGATCCGGTCCCGGATCCTCACGGACAGGATGTCGAGTGAGTGCAAGCTTGCCCTCGCTCGATTCTATGGTCTTGGAGGACCGGAGCCACGGCAAACATTGCCTAGCAACCGGTTTAAAGGTTCCTTTTTTTTTTTCCATTTTATTTTGGGGGTTTTTTTCTATCTTTTAGTGTACTTGTGAGATCTGAGGACTTTTTGACCCCAGATCTCACAAAAAAAAGAGGTTCTGTCGTAGCTATTTCTAGTACAAGGAATGTTTACATTCCTTGTAATAGAAATAAAAATGGTCTTTTTTTTTTTTTTTAATGGTGTAAAAATAAAAAATAATAAATAAAATAAATCGTAAAAAAAAAAATGTAAGCGCCCTGTCCCCGTTAGCTCACGCGCAGAAGCGAACGCATACGGAAACCCCGTCCACATATGTAAACGGTGTTCAAACCACACGTGAGGTATAGCCGCGATCGTTAGAGCAAGAGCAATAATTTGAGCCCTAGATCTCTAACTCTAAGATGGCAACCTGTAGAAAAGTGTTGCATAGGGGATTTTTAAGTACCAAAGTTTGTCGCCATTCCGTGAGCGTACGCAATTTTGAAGCATGACATGTTGGGTATGTATTTACTCGGTGTAACATTATCTTTCACATTATGGAAAAAATTGGGCTAACTTAACTGGTTTCTTATTTTTTAATTCAAAAAAGTGAATTTTTTACAAAAAAAATTGTGTTTGGAAGACCGCTGCGCAAATATGGTGTGATAAAAAATATTGCAATAATCTCTCATTTTATTCTTTAGGGTCTCTGCTAAAAAAATATATATAATGTTTGAGGGGTTCTAAGTAGTTTTCTAGCAAAAACAACTGATTTTAGCTTGTAAACACCACATGTCAAAAATAGGCCTAGGCAAGTGACTAGGATGCATGATGGTGCTCCTTGGATGTTGGGCCCCTCTATATGGCTAGGCTGTGAAAAAGTCTCACATGTGGTATTGCCATACTCAGGAGTGGCAGAATGTATTTTGGGGTGTCATTTTTGCTGTGTACATGCCATGTGTTAGGAATATCCTATAAATTGACAACTTTGTGTATAAAAAAAATCATTTTTTTCCCACATTTTCCAAAACTTGTGGGAAAAAATGACATGTTCAAACGACCCATAATGCCTCATAGAATATACGTTGGAGTGTTTGCTTTCCAAAATGGGGTTATTTTGTGGACTTTTCCATTGTATTGGTGCTCTAGGGCCTTCAAAAGTGTGATAGGTAGTAAGAAAGTTTTATGTGTATTTATGCTCCTAGAACGCCTAAAGGTGCTACTTGGATGTGGAGTCTCTTTTTGTGGCCAGGCTGTGTAAAAGTCTCACATATCTGGTATCACCATACTCAGGAGGAGTAGCAGAATGTATTTTGGGGTGTCATTTTTGCTGTGTACATGATATGTGTTAGAAATGGCTTATAAATTGACAACTTTGTGAGGAAAAAAAAAAAAAGAACAAACTATTTTTTATAACTTCAAAAAACTCACCATGCCTCTTACTAAATACCTTGCACTGTCTACTTTACAAAAAGGGGTCATTTAGGGGGTATTTGTACTGTCCTGACATTTCAGGGCCTCAAGAAAGGAGATAGGCCGTCAGTACATCCGGTGTGATCAATTTTCAGTAATTGGTACCATAGCTTGTAGACTTAATAACTTTCACACAGACTAAATAATATACACTAATTTGGGTTAATTTTACCAGAGATATGTAGCAGTATAAATTTTGGCCCAAATGTATGAAGAAAAATTAATTTTTTGCAACATTTTTATAACAATCTAAAAAAAAGTTTTTTTTTAATGAAAATTTTTTCTCTTTTTTTGCTTACATCAGGAAAAAAAAAAAACCCCAGTTGTGATCAAATACCACCAAAAGAAAGCTCTATTTGTGTGAAGAAAATGATAAAAATTTTGTTTTGTTACAGAGTAGCATGACTGAGCAATTGTCATTCAAAGTGTGAGCGCTGAAAGCTGAAAATTGGTCTGGGCAGGAAAGGGGTCTAACTGCCCTGTATGGAAGTGGTTAAGGTGAATTTTTTTTTTTTTTTAAACAAACATACTTAACTGCTCTGTGTAATGGTTTTGCACAGAGCAGTCCTGATTCTCCTCTTCTGGGGTCCCCCACTAATGCTTCTCCTACCTTCAAAGTGCCCCTATAGCTAGGTAAAAAAATAGAATTTTTGTGAGAACATAAAATTATTTTCTCTGAGTCCTGACAGTCGCCGCCCACTCATACAATCTGCACGTCTGGGTATTGGCCTTCTCCACAGGAGTAAGCTAGGCAGAAGATTTTGTTAGAATATTCACAAAAACTTTGTAAAGACACACCTACAGGGGGCTGTCCCTATGGTCAATACCCCCAGCTAGCTTCATTCCCAATTCAGTTTAGTAGCTAGCAGTATAGAGATCCACAAACCCCAAAAGAGGGGTGGGGGGTGGCGACTGTCAGAGGACTCGGAAAATAATTTTACAGTAATTTCTTACAAAAATTCTATTTTCTCTTACGTCCTTTGACAGTCGCCGCCCACTCATACAATCTCCCAAAGCAGTGCAGATGTGAGGGGTGGGAAAACGTAACCGTCAAGAAAGGCAATGCAGCACCCAGGTCAGAGAAAAGAACCTTTTCTGAACCAGAAAGGTAAACACCGGGCAACAAGAAAGCTCAACAGGAGCGAAAGCCCAGGAGAACAAAACCAAAAAAGGGAAAACCCCCAACAGGCCAAAACTACCCTGTCTCCCCTAAGGCACTGCCACACGCAAAATTTTGCGGCCAAAAGAGGCATCCGCTGATGTCAAGATATCAAGTTTGTAAAATTTTGTAAATGTATGCACGGGCGACCAGGTCGCCACTTTGCACACCTAAGTCACCGACGCCTGATGGCGGAAGGCCCAAGACGCATTAATCGCTCTGCTAGAGTGCACGTTGACAGGGAAAGGAGGAACCTGATCCCTAATTGAATAGGCCTGCACAATTGTCTGCCAGATCCATTTGGAAATGGTTGCCGCAGACGCAGCCGTACCCTTCCGAGGTCCCTCAGGAAGGACAAAAAGACAATCTGACTTTCTGAAGGATTCAGTAGACCGGTAAACCCTGATCCCCCGTACCACATCCAAGGAATGCAAGGCAAACTCCTTAGGATGCTTAGGCTTCGCACACAGCGAAAGTAAGACAATGTCCTCGTTGAGATGGAAATCCGAAACCACTTTCAGAAGAAAGGACTGATGAGGTCGCAAGACCACCTTATACCTATGAACAACCAGATAGGGGGAGCGGCAAGACAGGGCCGCCAACTCCGACACTGCGAGCAGATGTGATCGCCACCAAAAAGGCAACTTTCCGTGACAGCACCGGCAGAGGAATCTCCCGGATGTTCTCAAAGGGAGGACGTTGCAAAACGGACCGAGCCAAATTCAGGTCCAAAAGGAGGCAAGGGTGCCCTCCTAGGGGGAGCCAGATGACGCACCCCTTGAATGAAGGTGCGGGATCAAGGAATTCGACGCCAAAGGGTGCTGAAAAAGAATGGCCAGCGCAGACAACTGGCCCTTAATAGTGGTCAGCGAAAGACGCTGCTCCACACCAGTTTGCAGGAAAGCCAACACTCTCGCCACCGAAAAGGAGCGTGGATGGAACCCCTGCAACTCGCACCAGGCGAAATAAGCCTTCCAGGTACGATAATGAATCTTACCTGAGGAGGCCTTCCTGGCCTTGAGCAAGGTAGGAATGACCGCCGACGAGAGACCTCTGTCTCTCAAGACCTGGCTTTCAACAGCCATGCCGTCGAAGCCAGCGACTGTAAAGCAGGATGTAAGATCGACCCTTGAGACAGAAGATCGTCTCTTCGCGAAAGCCACCAGGGAGGCTCGACGACCAGTTGCATGATGTCCGCATACCAAGACCAATGCGGCCAGTCTGGGGCCACCAGAATCACTAACCTCGGTTCCGAGACCAACCTGTGGAGGAATCTAGACAACAACTGAATCGGGGGAAAGGCATAAATCAGCCGATACCGATTCCAAGGCGCGTCCGCCAGAGGGTTGCGCGTTCGTGCCACGAACCTTCCCACCTTGTTGTTGAGAGGAGACGCGAACAGATCCACGTCCAGGGATCCCCACCGCGCACACAGCATCTGAAACATCTCCGGGTGGAGGGACCATTCCCCTTGGTCCAGGGTCTGGCAACACAGATTGTCCGCCTGCCAGTTCTCCACACCTGGAATGTGAACTGCCAAAATCGCCGGGACCAGCGTCTCGGCCCAGGACAGAATCTCGGCCACTTCCTTGGCCGACCGGGCACTCCTGGTGCCCCCTTGGTGATTGATGTAAGCCACCGCAGTTGCATTGTCTGTCTGCACACGCACTGGGCCACCCCGAAGACGATCAGACCAACAGAGCAAACAGAGCCTGATTGCCCGCAGTTCCAAGACATTTATTGGCAGGGAGGATTCCCCCTCCGACCAAGTGCCCTGGGCAGACAACTTGCCCAGAACTCCACCCCAATCCGACAGGCTGGCGTCCGTGGTGACCACAGTCCATAGCAACGGACGAAAGCACTTGCCTTCCTTCAGAGCCGGAGACTGGAGCCACCACAGGAGATCCGATCTGACTTGGGGGCTCAAAGCAATCCTCCTTTCCAAGGACTGAGGATGCCTGTCCCACCGGACCAGAATCTCCACTTGAACAGATCTCGTGTGAAACTGTGCAAATGGGATCGCCTCGAAAGCCGACACCATCAAGCCCAGGGACCGCATGCAGGTCCGAAGCGAGGAGAACTTGTTGTCCCTGAGGGATCTGACCTCGTCCTGCAGGATCCGGAGCTTGTCCTCCGGAAGAAAGACCTTTGCCTGGGCGGAGTCCAGAATCATCCCCAGGTAGGGAGGCGAACCGAAGGGGACAAAGTCGACTTCTGAAAAGTGATGGTCCACCCGAACTCCTGGAGCGTCTGAACTGTGATCGACAGATCGCGCAACAGAGTGGCACTGGAGCTCGACCTAAATAGGAGATCGTCCAGGTAACCGAGGATGGCAATCCCCTGCAACCGCAACAAAGCTAGAACAGGAGCCAAAACTTTGGTAAAAACCCTTGGAGCCGAAGCGAGGCCGAAAGGAAACGCCACAAAATGATAGTGCTCCTCCGCTAATCGGAGGTACCTCTGATGACCCTCGTAAATAGGCATGTGTAGATACACATCCTTGAGGTGGATGGAAGCCAGGGAATCCCCTGGACTCAGGGATGCCACCACCGACCGGAGGGACTCCATTCGGAAATTCTGAACCCGCACAAAGCGGTTTAGAAACTTCAAGTGCAGAATCGGACGCACCTTGCCCTCCTTTCTGGGCACGGTGAACAGATTCGAGTGACTGAATAGCGCAGACGTCCCCCCACCCCTGAAACGGGTGAGGGCGCCCCTTCAGGTCGAAGTGGACTGAGCCGCTGTGCCAGTGTGGGCGGCTTTTGACTTGCCCGCCCAAGGCATCTTCTGGCCACTAAAGGCCTTGAAGGACTTACCTTTGTCTTGTGCCTTGAAGGCACAAAAGGACCCCTGGTTAGGTTAAAAAGGAGGGACCCCGCTTGCCGCAGAATTATTTTCCTCTGGACACCTGAGGCAACAGAGTGCTTTTGCCCCCAGTGATCCCCTTGACCAGTTCATCCAGAGGGTCCCCAAAAGACGACTCCCCGCATAAGGGATGTCAGACACTCTCCTTGGAAGATTGGTCGGCCGACCAGCTTTTAACCAAACAATGCAACGAATCACAACTGCAACCGCTGAAACTCGTGCGACTAAAGGGGCCTCATCTAAGGCTGCGTCACACAGGTATAAAACAGCCTGACCCATTTGGTCCACCATCTCCAGAGCAGCAGGAGAGGCGGAGTCAGCAATCAGTGCGCTTAAGCGCCTTGGCCCACTCCACAACAGCCTGAGAGACCATTACCGAAGCGAACACGGGTTTCAGCAAGGAACCCGCTAACAGATAGATGTGGCTGGAAAGTTTCCACCTGCCTATCCGCTGGGTCTTTAAACACCGGAGAATCCTCCGCGGGCATTAAAGTGGCCTTATTTAACCTGGACACAGTGTGGTCCACCTTAGGAGCCGCAGTCCAGCGAGAATCCACCGGATCCGCAAAGGGATAACGGTACTGAAATCTCTTTGGCACCACAAAATTAAGTTTCAAATGACGCCATTGTTCATTCATGGTTTCGTGAAACTCTGCGGGACAAGGAAAAACCTGACCCGATTTTTGGGCTTTGCGGGTCCCAAAGGAAGACCGCTTACCCAACAGGTGGGGCTCATCATCCAAATTTAAAGTGTCTTTAACAGAGCCAATAAGCGTGGACACCGCAGCGTGGTCCAGTGCTGACCGGGAGAAGGAATCCTCCTCCACATCTGACAGAGGACTGAGACCCCTCAGGGGGTACGCTGTCCATGGCAACCAAATCTGGCTCTGAATCAGAAGACAGAGGGCATAGGCCTTTTCTTAGAAGCCCGGTCAGACATCAACAAATCCACTTTTGACACTCAAGTCACAAGTGCAGCAGTAAGTGAGACTATAGCAGAGGATTCAGGAGTACCTGAACCCTCTACCAGATCTGGGGGGAATTTGCTATCCTGGGACTCCATAATAGCAATCTCAATTTAAATGACGATGGCCCTTTAAATTGGCGATTACCGCGGTCCCCAACGCAAATGGAGAGCAAGTCCTGTGCTACAGGAAACTGCAAAAAAAATGAATGCTAGCAGGAATGCAGGCCAGGAAATCATCACATGCCTGACGAAGGGGTCCTGTGCGACTCTGAAACGTTGCACCATTTTTTGATGTGATCGTAACTTCAATAAATTTTGGACTGCTTTTGCAAGAGCCTTGGTGTGCTGGCGAATATGTATTTGCTTGTATCTAATCCAGTTGCCAACTGGTGATCGCTTCAGCACCCAACACATAAGAGCCTACAAACCAGAAAGGTGTGCGATAGGAATATGTACTATATGTATTTGCCTGTGCTACAGGAAACTGCACAAAAAATGAATGCTAGCAGGAATGCAGGCCAGGAAACACAATAAAAAACCCCCATAGTGTGCTATACTTGCCACACTGCTGAATCGATCTGAAGGTGAAGAAAGAGGAAGTGACGTCACGCTTCTAGAGGCAGACAGCCCTGAGCCACAAAAAAATGGATGCCAATACAAGTCTATGGGAAAATGGCCGCTGTCCACATAAGGACATTTTGCCCACACTAAAGATGGCGCCCGATTGGCACCAACAGCATAGTAGAAAATTGCTGCTGTCCTCACTATGAGGCCAAACAGCCTGCCCACACCTAAAATGGCGGCCGCTCGATTTCGCACCGATTGCGGCCCCCACACACCATGTACTGTTCCCCAAATAGTTGCACAAGGACCTCAGGGACATAGGAGACCCCCGCAACCCCCTATACAGCGGTGGAACTGCCACAGCGCCCCCGCAGGGACCAGGAAGGACACACCGGGACCACACCTACAGACATGAGGGGGGACATTACAGAACCCATACCGAACTGCCATCCCCATAAAACAGAGGGCCCACATACACACCCCAACAGACAATGCCAGAGACAGAGGGGTAGCATGGTACTCACCGGTCCCGCGAAAACGTGGGTACCGCTCGGTGACAGGAAGCTTCCCACTCCGAGTGGTGGTGCCATCAGCCGAAGGGGACGCTAGCAACACGTGGGCGTACCGCAGTTGAGACATCCAGGCAAAGATAGCAACTTTGCAGGCTCGACCCTGAGGTCAGGGACATAGTCGTTTACGAGGCCTGGGCGTACCAATAACCTGCTAACGCTCGATGGCAGGCTGGGATTCCATAAGGCTCTAGAATAACCAGTGTGATTCCCAGCTCCGCAAACACTGTAGTCTTCCGAAGTCCGACTAAGCGCAGGAACAAATAAAAAGCCATCTTTTAAAAGAAAAAATACTTTTCTAGAGAGAAAAAAGAAAAAGAAAAAAGGCTGAGACCGCAGCCCCAGCCAGGGAAAAGCCAGCCTACTCCAAAGCTAGGCAGCAGCAAACTGAATTGGGAATGAAGCTAGCTGGGGGTATTGACCATAGGGACAGCCCCCTGTAGTTGTGTCTATACAAAGTTTTTGTGAATATTCTAACAAAATCTTCTGCCTAGCTTACTCCTGTGGAGAAGGCCAATACCCAGACGTGCAGATTGTATGAGTGGGCGACGACTGTCAGAGGACGCAAGAGAAAAACTTCAGCCTTTAGAACCACTCACTTCCTGCTCAGGACTACATTGTCCCATGAGGCATTGCTCCTCAGGCACTTACTGGCATGTATGGATGGTGTACTGAGCTGTATGTGTGCTGCACTGTATTTCCCGATATGTAAACAAATAATGCATTCTGTATGCAGGCCAACTAATCAGCTGACCAATTGACAAAAATAATTCATGTTAGATCTTTCTGTAGGCTAAGGGCTCATGCCCCCGGGTGCAGTATCTCGTACGGCTTAAACGCTTTTTGTGCCCAGGAGTTCCGGGTACAATATTTAGCTGCCAACAGACACAAATGGTCGCAGGCAGCTTTACAGCGATATGCGCCACTATTTGTTTAAAGCAGCGCACGCGCATAGAGGAACTTTCCCACTAACCGGGGCATGATTATATCAATCCCACAAATGTGCATGTGTGTTGCTATGGTTATTTTTTTTAAAGCATATATATAGCATTAAGACTCTGCACTGTTTTACAAGCTAGGCTTTCCCTATTGATATGCAAGTGAACTTGGACTGGTTTGTGATGCTCAGCACAGGAAATGATGTAGGCAGGAAGTAGATGAGAAGGGAAAGGACTTGAACAACCATGTGTTTGAAGACAAAAAGCCAATCTTTGTATGACTTCAGAGAAAAACAGAATTTTGGAAAGAGATCCTGAACCCTGGAAGATGACCCCATCATAAAGAAAGACAAAGGTCAAGTCAACTGTTTAGTGTATGCCTATCACATACATTGTACATGCTTATTTGCTAGAAAGCATAATTAGCTTGTGCATGTTGTAGGCATATTTTGTAATACCTTGTATGCTATGAATGTTTTTTTCCTGCCGTTGTATGTGCAGCCTGTTTAGTAAAGCCAACATTAATAGACTACAGAGGTATTTTTTTTTAATCACATCAATGACTTATTTCAAAGACACAAAGCAAAACAGCATTGGAGTCACATCATCATTGCAAAGAGCAGTGTTGTAATACGCTGTGCGGTTTGGCGTACACTGCCACAAGCAGGCAGGGAGAATCATTTATAACCAACGCGACCACTAGGGTCTTCTCTATACATAAAAAACCCTACGTGTTCGCAGTTTTTAAATTTGAGTTAAATTCTGCTTTAAATAGAAGAGGGAAAATTGAAAAAGAAGAATTGAACTTTGAGATTTTACAGGAACACATGCAACATATATATATGGTTTAAGGGCTTGGGTTTTAAAACACTTCAAGTTATTGTAAATCTTGGGGTTTTTTTTTGCTAATAAAATAACAAACCTGTTATACTTGCCTCCTTTGTGCAGTGGTTTTGCACAGAGCAGCTCAGATCCTCTTATTCTCTGGTCCCTCTTTGGTGCTCCTGGCTCCTCCCTCCTGTTTAGTGCCCCCACAGCAAGCAGCCTGCTATGGGGGCACCCAAGCCAAGCAGCAGCTCCGTGTATCGATTCAGACACAAAGCGGCCATTCGGCCCCACCCCCCCCCTCTCTCCTTATTAGCTTAGTTTGACAGCAGTGGGAGCCAATGGCGCCGCTGAGTCGCAGCCAATCAAGAGAGAGTTCCTGGATGGCTGAGGCATTTCATGGACACTGCTGGATAGAGACGGGGCTCATGTATCATACGCACAGAAGGCATAGATGCATTATTATAAAAAACCTTGTGACCTTACATCCCTTTTAGGCCCCTTTCACTTTCGCGCTGTTGATCCCCGCTGAGCAGGTGGCTGACAAGTTTGTCTCCACTCACTGTGCAGCGACGGACCCGTCAAAGTCCCGCTCTCCTCAATGGGGAGAGCGCATGATAACGGACAGCCTGTCCATTTTCATCGGATCCGACCCCCTGGACACGTGGCAAATTTATCCGTCTGTTTTTAGCGGATTTGTTTGGGATGGATGCCAGGCAGGTGTCAGCGGATATAGAAGTAAATGGGTGGCCCGATTGGATCCGCCTGAAAGGCAGACCTGATCAGTCCGATTGTGTGAAAGGGGCCTAAATACTCAAGGGCAATGTTCCCTCTAATTTTTTACTGTGCTGAGCAAATAAAAAAAATTTCTGAGCGCAAACCTTTAGACTGAGCAATTTCATCAAAAATCGTATATTGTCACAAAAAGTGCATGTTGCCATTAACATGCACTTTTTGTGACAATATACGATTTTTGATGAAATTGCTCAGTCTACGATGGCTCTAAAAATTTGCATCTCAACCGCATCTAAAGTTGCAGCACTAGCTGTAAGCTGAATTATGGCAAGAAAATCCTAAACGTTATCCCCCGCATGCCGATGATGCAGCATATAGCACTCGTTTTGTCTAGGGGAGGATCTAAAACCTCTCCCTTTTACCTTTCTCCTTCTATCCTCTTTGCTTCCACCAGGAACTGCTGTGCAAGAGGGTACAGTAAGCTTTTTCAATCACATATCATCCCTGTGACAAATCAGAAATAATATCTTCTGCATCAGCTGGGGAGAATACAGCATTTAGGATTTTTTAGCTGCCCAGAGTTAGGCTTTATCTTTTCCTTTTTTTAAATACTAGCTTTCTGGCTGCTCTAATGATCCTCTTATTTCAGTACTCAATCACTTACCTGGAACATGTATGCACATAAGGACTTCTGACTTTTTTTTATTTTATTTTAATTTTATTTTCTTAAACTAATTGCCATCTGGGGCAACCTTTTATATTTTCATACACATGTTAAAATCAGCATTTGTTGCTAGAAAATTACTTAAAACAACCAAACATTCTATATTTTCTGTAAGCAAAGCCCCTGGAGAATACAATGGTGGCTGTTTAAAATTTTAATCAAAATAGTCGCACAGCCATTTATCAAATGCAAAATTCCAGTAAAAAAACCCCTGGAGACCACCATCATTAAGTGTATCCATTAGATTACATACACAGTGTTAGATTCAGAGGCCTCCACTGTAAGTTCCCAGAGACCAGCATCTTTAGGATGTATCATTTGTTCCTGAAGACCAGACACTAGGATAAGATACCATGATTCAATGATACAGCCAAATAGTGATCTCAAGATTCTAAAGGTTAAGGCCTATCAGTGGTGGTCATCTGGGTACTAATAGTAAAGCCTAGTGGTGGTGGTCTCAGGGAACATACCTGATGATTTTGGATCCCGATTCCTCCACATGTCCTGTCCCCTTTCCCCACCATTAAAAAAAATTGAGACAAAGAAAAGAGTAGACTTTTATTGAAGTTTCTTGAATTTTTCCATTACTATCGTGGAGTTATTTGTACGGATGGCTTAATGCAACTAGAAGCATTCACCACCACAATAGACAGATATGAGTACAGAGTCACTGCACACACAGACAGGATCTGGGAACGGTCACAGGAGAGGAAAGAAGTGAATACGCCTAGTATGCAGCGTTCCCCCCGCGCACTTACCTCACGGTCGGACGGTCACTCTTGTCCCCGGCTTCCCGCGTCTCAGTCCTCCCGAGTCCCGGCGCCTCCTCCTCGGCCAATGGCATGAAGTTGGCCTTTCGGCCAATCAGGAAGCGGGAGGACCCGCTCCCTGATTGGTCAGGAGGAGGATCCGTGTGACAATAGCGAATTTTCATTCGCTATTGTCCCACAATGGGCGTGCTCTCGGGGCGCACGCTCTGCTCTCTGGCCGGCACGTCTGCGGCTGCGCGGTCTAAATAGGTGCTTGCGCGGGACCGTCATTTACACTGCGCGTCCGCGCACCTTAAAGGGAACATTGCTCAAGGGGTCTTTTTAGGTTTACCACAACTTCACCCAAGATTCACACAACTTTTTTTCAATAATGAGTATGTGTTGTTGCGCCTAATGCCCTTAGATTATACCTATAAGTTAGAGCGGGATATCCCATACCAATTTTTTTTTGTCATTCCAATTTTTTTTTTTTTGATTTGAAACTTAACAGTCTTTGGTTAAAGCTATGTGATGTCTTGGTAGGAAAAAAAAAAAAAAAAATACAAGAGATCACCAAGTATAATGCATACATAACAGATGTGCACTAGCACAATTTTCTAATTATTTACATGACCGTAGGCTTTCAGTTTATTGCACTGGAGTCTCAGCCCATGAAAATGTGACGTGTATATTTTCATTAATTTTCACATACAAACATTTATCACATAATAAAAAACAAAAACAAACTTTTAACCTCAATGCAACTTCTTAAAAGCAACCTATAATATTAAACTTCGTAGAATATATTAGACAAACATTGGTAGAACTCTTAACCCTTAAAGTGGTAGTTAACTCATACTGACTAATTTCCACCATATCAAGTTTTAATAAGAACTTAACTGATCTCTGCATGTGAAATCTTTCCATCGTCTTTCTTTTGCATGTAATCCATTACAGTTCCAAGATACAGCGAGACTTCATTTCTATGCTCAAGCTCCAGCTAAACCCTATGTGACTCACATCACAGGGGGCGTAAACAAAGCTTACACAGCACTGAACACATAGGAGAGCACATGTGCAAGATTAGAGACCAGGACAAGAAGAAAGGGCAGAGTACAGAGCTACTCAGAAGCAAAAAAGAGTTGACTGAATATGGCGGCTGCACCCGTAAAGGAAGATATAAAACAACACTTTAAAAAGAATGGGAAACATGCAAAGGTGCTTAAAAGTAATGCCAACTGTTTTAAAAAGCTCCACTGTACTTCATTATTTAAAAAGGAGCTGTGGAGGGTCTGAGTTTACTACCGCTTTAAAGCTCATGTATCAAGCAATTTTAGAATACAGTATAGAATACAGTATAGGATTTTAGAATACAGTATAGGATACAGAACTATTTACAGTCTAGGGATGCACCGATCCGATATTAGGATCAGATACCAGCACCGATACTGCCAAAATAGCTAGATCAGGGGAATCTGTAAAATTAACCGATCCACGGGCCGATAAGGTTTTGCTGAGTCCCAGCTCAGCCGGCCCTTACTTGCACGGAGCCGCTACTTCCTGTATAGGTCCGGCTCACAGGCGGAGTGATATCAGATGCACTCAGCCTGTGAATGGAGGAGCCCCACACATGAAGCAGTGACTTTGCTCTGTACTGCAGCCGCGTGCATATTGGTATCGGGACTAGAAAAGTCAGATCGGTGCACCCTATTACAGACAGCAGGTTATGTGCAGGCTACCCTCAGGTGTTAGGGCAGGTGCTAGGGACCTGCTCATAACTCCACCCAAACAAGCAAACGGAGAGAGTCCTGTGTCCTGTAGTTACCCCAAATAATTGACAAAATTGCCTTTATATTTATTGCATAGCACTGGACTTGTTTTTAAAGACAATGGGTAGACCCCAAGAAATAAACTGAGGGGTGAGCAACAACACAGCAAAACGCCAACTATTCCACGAAAACACGGGTAAAAACCTAACAACCATACACATGAAATTTTAAAGTGGTTGTAAAGTCAGAAGGTTTTTTTTTTTTTTTTTTTTTAAATCCTTATGCATTCTATGCATTCAATTAAAAACCCCTTCTGTATGCAGCAGCCCCCCTCAGTCCCCCTAACACTAGCCTGAGCCCCTTCCCGATCCAGAGATGTCCACAAGTGCCTCGGCTGTCCGGGACTTCCTCCTGATGGCTAAGACACAGCAGCGGTGCCACTGGCTTCCGTTGCTGTCATTTAAAGTCAGTCAATGGGGGGGGGGGGCTGAACTGCAGCTCAATGTCTGAATGGATACACGCTGCTTGCTGGGGGGGGCACTCAGCTGGAGGGAGGGGCCAGGAGCACTGAAGAAGAACCCGAGAAGAGGAGGATCCGGGCTGCTCGGTGCAAAACCACTACACAGAGCAGGTAAGTATAACATGAAATGTTTTATTATTTTCAAAGAAAAAAAAATGGCTGAAGCGCTCATCAACTGAGGCCTGAAAGTGCATGAACAGAGGACCAGGGAGAGGAGCAGGTAAATATCCCAAAGCAGCACTGTAGCTTGAATTGGGGGGGGGGGGGGGGAGTTATATGAGCAACTCCTTGAACAAAAGTCTTTATTATAAAGCAAGAGGTTTCTGGGGGAGGAAAAAAAAAAACATATGGCAGATACCTGTCCCTTAAGGGTACTCAGGGCCAAGCCGTGATTATTATTATACAGGATTTATATAGCGCCAACAGTTTGCGCAGCGCTTTACCATGTGGGGGAATACATACAGTTACAGTACAATTCAGGAGGAATCAGAGGGCCCTGCTCGTTAGAGCTTACAATCTAGAAGGAATCAGAGGGCCCAGTGATCAAGACCAGATTGAAGAAGGCCATGACAGTATTGTCTGGGATTCAGAGGTCTGTCCTCGCAACAGGTTAAGTAATGCCTTCCATGTGCGATAATTTTGTTGAAGGTGGCTTTTCCTCGCTCTGAATAAGGTGGTAATAACCAAATCATTTACAACTCTATATCCCTTTAGGACCTCCGTTCAAGCCAGTGACTGAGAAGCAGAATTAAAAAGTACATCTGGCCCAATGGAAAAGGCCATAGCTTGTCCGCCAGGAATCTGAGCAGGTCTGTGTACCACATCCTTCTGGCAAATTTAACATGGAGGATAACCAGAACCCTTCCTGCTTGTATCATACGCAGCAGTCAAGGGGGGATCTTTATTCGAGGAAACATAGATCTGCCTGAATAGAGTCCAATTAAACACCAGGACATTTACTGCGAAGGCTTGAGGATCCCTAGTCTAGGTTACAAATCTGTTCAACTTGTTAGTAAATCTGGCGTCCCCAACCATTCACAGATTTTCAAAGATCTCGGGGTATAGAGACCATTCCCAAGGTCCATGCATAGGCAGTTTATAAAGTCTGCTTGCCGTATGTCCACACCAGGGATGTGGGTGGCAGAGAGCTGGAATGTGAATTTCCACCCAGGAGAGAATCAACTTAATTTCTCTCTGGGTAGTTTAACCTTGACGCCCCCTGCAGACCACTGCTGTGATATTGTCAAAATGCACCCTGACTGGGTGACCTTCCAGAAATACTTTATTCCTGCAGCGTTGTTGTGTGGTCACATGAACTTTTCCTGTTCTGTAGCATTTGCAGGGAAAGAAGAAGGGGCTTCTATTACTCTGCTGATGTATGCTCTCTAAAGTGCGAGTCTGTGTCTGTCCCACCCCGATTGGTGCTGTGACAGTCACTAGACTAGGAAAAAAGTTTCAGAACCGCAATTGAAATTAGATTATAAAATATCAAATAACGGGTTTACAGCTCCCAATAAATGCTTATTGAACATTAACCGTGTATTTTTTGTGCATTGATATGGCGTGGGCAGAGTCAGATGATTGACACTAGCTTTCATTTTATTCAGACGTCATCTGCATCCAAGGCTTTTGTTTTCTCAACTTTACAGGCATTAGCAATTACATTGGATATAATACTAATTTAGATTAAAATTAAGTCTGGGTTTAATGATAATTTAAGGAGGCAACCTTATCTTGAAACAGGTTCTGGGTTTGGCAGAGTTCAAGATTAGCTCCAAGTACTCCAAAGTGTGAGGGTTGGTGAGCAGATATAGCGAAGTTAACAAGCCAAAGATTTGAAGGAACTGAATAGTCACTTGGACATTGGCTGACAACCTTGTGATGGAGTTCTTCAGTAGAAGGTTGTACATATACCCTGTGACATGAATGCCCTGAGTCCGCAGAACAACAAGAAGTGGGGCAAGTGAGTGCAGAGAAGAGCCTGAATGGTAGGTAGTGCCACAAATTGGAAATTCTGGTCTCCCACATAACGCAGAAAGCGCTAATGGGGAAGTGCAGATGGACATCTTGCATGTCAAATGATGCAAGAAATGCATTTTGTCTGAGAGAACAGATCTTGCCAATTCCATCCAGAATTTTAGCACACAAAGAAATCTGTTTATTTAAGTCCAGAATGTGGCAGATTCCCCCATTCAGATTGGGGCCTGTGAATAGGTTTAAATAAAAGCCTTTGAACCTTTCCTTTGAAATAACTAGCACAATCACCCCTTGTGGTTAATGGGCATACACACTATAAGATTCAAGACTTTTTCCTTTAGACTTACCAAAACCATATAATATGAAGTCAAACCTAAACACTTTAAATTTGTATGCAATCTGGCAGGTCCTTGCACTACATAGAAAAGGTAAATCTGAAGGAAATCTAACCACAAAAGTTGGATAGTGTGTATCCAGCTTAAAGCTAGCGCAAAGCGGCCAATAAATCTGCCTTTCGAGCCGAAAACCAACAGACTGGAGAGTAAGAAGCGAGCAGGAGACAGAGATAGTAATTTCATTGAACCCTTTGACATGACAGATTACACCCAGAGATCTGGGATGTCTCAAATCCAGACTGGCACAAATGCCAACAGACATCCACACATTGAGTTAAGGCACCCCCTCTTTGCTAGGAGCAAAAAGCAGAGCACCTCTAAGGGTTGTCAGTTTAATTAAAAGGGTAGGGTACAGGAAAACTGCTCACATTTAAAACAGTATAAAATAGCTCATCTGTTAGGTGGTCTGCAGGAACACAGGGGTCCACGGTTGGATGTTTGTGGCTCCAAGAGGTGGTGCAGGGGATGGTGAAGGAGGGAGATGTCTAGAGGGCCAAGAGACAAGATAGTAGGATGGCCAGCGGCTTCAGGAAGGTGTTCTGTTCCTCAGGGAGACACCTGGTGAGCCGAGAGACCGTTAGGTAGGATGGTTGGTGGCTTCAGAAGGGTGCCCTACTCCTCAGTACATCTGGCGCCGACAGATAGGGGAGCCCAGCGTGACAGATCCAGCAGCCAATCGCACAACGCGTTTCCGAGCGTGCGCAGTAGCCTCACAGGGCGTGCGCGCTCCTTTCTCAAGTGCAGTCGAGAATTAGCCCTTAGGCTTTTTATGAGTCAAGAGCATCTTTTCTCCAGTGAGGTCCTTGATATGTATTAAGGGATTCCCCATGTTTTTTTTTTGTATATTTTTATGTTTAATCATTGTGTAGTATTATGTTTAATTAGTGTGGAGTACTGTGGTCCTGCGAGACACGACATTTCAATTCATTGTATGTCTTAATGTGTAGTGGAATGACAAAGTCTGACTCGACTTGGCACATGTGTTAACCATCAAAAAGGCATTCATTTAAAAGCACCTCTTACAAGCGGCTTCAGCACACCAAGCTTTTAGCCACAATATCCTGCACATGTGCACATAGATGCGACGCATTCAAGAGAGTCAGCACAAAATAATGCTGAAGGCATCAGCTGCAATTGTTCTGAGAGATCGGGGTCCTCAAATATGTGTTCATGTTTTTTAGCGGTTTAGATTGCCCGCAATATTAATTTCTCTATTCATTTAGCTTGCCTGCAATAACTCAGGATGAAGCCATTGCTAGCTGCAAGGGAAGATTCTTCTAAATGCGGACTTCCAAATTAAATCAAAAAACTGTCATCTAAATTGCTAAATAATTTTTCAATTAGTAGGGTAAGCTCTTATTACCTATAGAATATGGTATCTGGTAGTTAGAAGTGGCCTTTAATTCATTAGGTGGCTTACCAGAGGCAGACAAATCACAACTAAAGAAAGCCTCAATAGGTAATGTTGGGGCATCAGTCATTGTAAGAAATGTATTGAGGTCTTAAAGTGATTGTAAAGTTAAAATAAAAAAAATAAAATACCACCTGAGCCCCGCTGCTGCGGCAGTTAGACAGCGGGACTTGGTCCAGCCCCCCATTCCCTCGTCACTGGCTTTGATTTATATCACTGGGAGCCAATGGCTCTTGGTGCCCCAGCAAAGCCAGCGAGACACAGAAGGAAAGAGAAGAGCTGTAGACGTGCACAGTGCTGGATTAAATGAGGGGTGATGCAGACAACTAAAAATTTTTTAACTTTATGCAAGGAATGCATTAAAGTAAAAAATATTTAGGCGTTACAACCACTTTAAAACAAGGTCATATTTAAATGAATGCTGGGGAACTATCAACACTTCCATTTGGAAAAATATTTAACAGAATAAACAATTTTCAACATTAGTACTTACTTTATAAGAGCTGCAATGATTTGAACATTCAACGCTGAGCCATTCATAAAGCGATCATGCAGAATCTGGAACCCGTTTAATGTGCCAAATTTATTAATGAGGTCTACTAACCAACCCTTGAAGTGAAAGAGAAACAGCAAACATTATTACATATATTATCCATACAGATATGGTTCCAAAGTAGATAACTTTAAAGAGAACCAGTCAGCAAAGTGCAGCAAGAAATACTCTACAAAGCATTCATCGCCTGTCAAAGGTCTGGGACGACAGATATACATGTCAGATTTAAACATTTGTGCTTTGGTAATGTACAGTCATTCTGCGTGTTACAGTGTCATTCATTCTGCAACCAATTTCCACAATGTATTGATACACCATGTTGCTAAAAATGGTGCAAGCACTCTGAGCTTGTGTGTATTAGGCAGCCCATTGAAAACAAAATAGGCTGCCTAAACGTAATAGAAGACAAAACCAGAGAAAATTCCCAGCTCAACTCACCAGTCTACTTACCAACCAAATTAACATTAATGTACAGATGTACCTAGGCTTGCTAACACCATCAAAATAAGTTAAGATTACACAAAACAAAAAAGGTCAGCTTCAGACAATTTTTTTACTGCCATCTGTAATACATATGAATAGATTTCACCTCACTCCTTGTCCCTGTTGACAGCAGGGCATATTTGGAGGCGCCTGCCACTGGTACAAGCAGACACAGACGGTAATGATGTCTGCACACTACACGTGCGTGCTGGTGAGTAGGGACTCAGGAGGGGAGCACGGAGTGTCACCTGAATCCTATACGAGAAGGCATCACTAGCACTTTGCACTGTATCACTATTGAATGACTTTTGCTTGTCTGATTGCACCTTCACTTTATGCATCATTGATTGCACTGGCACTTTAAGTATTATTGATTGTATTTACACGTTATGCAATATTCATGTTTATTGATTTAAGGAAGCAGCGCTAATTTTAAACACTTTTTTTTTAACATTGCTTGAGGTTTTACAAACTTTCAAAATAGCAGCAGCTTCTTTTCTATTTCATTTATTTTTTATTATTTATGCACTTACACCTTTGGTTTTAATAAGTGATAACCATACACGCATGGTTATGTATACACTCTAATTGATCATACACTGATAAAAAAATCCATAGCGCGAGTCACACTACCTTTTTACAGACAGAAATACCTGTCAAAAGGTTTTAACCCTTACCCATTTTACTGTGTAAAGTGTTTTACAGCAGTTAAGGCATTTCTGGTATTAGGTTGACAATCCTATTCTGCCCTGTCACAAAAGCTTCCCACTGAGTTTTACAAGTGACTTTTTCAACAAATTACACATGACCCTCCAAGAAACCTCACCCGAGAAATGCCATGCAGCAATCGCTGAAATGCATGCATGTAGGACAGGAAGTGGTTGCAAAAGGCTGGGAGAGACCAGCAGTACTGAGATGCAACAAAGAATGAGAAAGAATGAAAATGTTATTTAAAAGATAAGTTCACCTTTTAGAAAGTAAATTTTTTCACAGGTAAATTATAATGAAAAATGTGCATTTATTTTTTTTTTCCCCGAAGGAGCCTGCAGAGCATTGCACCCGCAATCAGCAGATCATGGGTGCAATGTTTAGCCATTGCAGAATCTCAGTACAATACGTGTTCCGGCCCTAAAAAACGGGTGGAACATGTTACAAAATGTTGACATCGAAAACGAAGCAGGCAACTGCTTATAAAACAGTGTTTAAACAAATCTATTTTTAGCTCTTATTCACATAGGGTGTGCTACAGCATACACCCATGCAGGGGCTGTGCTTACCTGCATGGAGATGCACAGGTGTGCCGTGCATACCTGTGCAGACAGTCCCACTGATGTCAATTGGGACACAGTGACAGCACGTACACAGCCGCTGTGTCCCAATATGAAATGTGTAAGTGCATGTCCCCAAATGCAGACAGTGCACCAACAGCCATACGGATGTCCTATTGGGACACCGCAGCTGTGGCTATGCAGCCACTGTGTCCCAACTGACATTAATGGAATAGCCTTTGCAGGGATGCATGGCAAACCTATGCATCCCCATGTGGGTAAACACTTCCCTGCATGTGCATATGGTATATGACTGAGGCCTAAGGCTTTGTAAATTAACTACAGCCGTAGCCAAATGATTTGAGAATGACACAAATATCAATTTTCACACACAGTCTGCTGCTTCAGTGTTTTTAGATCTTTTTGTCAGATGTTACTAAGGTATACTGAAGTATAATTAAAGCATTTCATAAGTGTAAAGGCTTTTGACAATTGCATTAAGTTTATGCAAAGAGTCAAAATGTGCAGTGTTGGCCCTTCTTTTAAGACCTCTGCAATTTGCCCTAGGATGCTGTCTATCAACTTTTGGCCAACATTCTGACTGATGGCAGCCTATTCTTCTTGCATAATCAATGCTTGGAGTTTGTCAGAATTTGTGGGGTTCAATGGGATTAAGGTCTGGGAAGTTACCTGGCCATTAACCCAAAATTTTGATGTTCTGTTCCCCAAGCAACTTGGTTATCACTTTTGTCTGATGGCAAAGTGTGCCATCATGCCGCAAAATGCATTGTTCGTCACCAAACTGTTCTTGGATGGTTGCTCTCAGACGATGTTCAGCAGTACAATCCATGTATCTTTTGCAGAATACCAGTCTGTTCCTGATGTTTTTCCTGGTTTCTTTACTACACTTCTTGACACCAGGCCATCCTCCAAAATATTTTGCCTCACTGTGCATGCAGATGCACTCACACTTTCCTGCTGTCATTACTGAGCAAGCTCTGCACTGGTGGTGCCCCGATCCCACAACTGAATCAACTCTAGGAGATGATCCTGGCGCTTGCTAGACTTTCTTGGGCACCCTGAAGCTGCCTTCACAAATGAAGTGGTAATGTTTATGGGATTAGGTTCATTTTCATGGCAAAGAAGGACTTTGCCAAAAATTGCACAAAAAAGTCACGCTTCATAACATTCTGGAGTATATCCAAATTGCCATCATAAAAACTGAGGCAGCAGACTTTGTGAATATTAATATTTGTGTCATTCTCAAAATTTTTGCATAGGGCTGTAGTTTTACTGTCATCCAGTAGTCCAGAGACTGTCTATATGTAATCAACATTAGGCACTGGCAACACGTCAGGACAGGACAAGACGGAGCACAAACATCTAATCCTAGATTATAAACAAATTAAAATGGAAGTTTAGTTTTAAGAATGATTTTTGAATAGGCAGATTTTTAATGCAGAAGAGACACTACTATCCATCAGAGAATTGGGGAGGAGAGGCAGGAAAATACACTTTAAGGAACCTCCAATGTAAAAAAAATATGGTACACTGAGAACGGTATGTCATTTGTACCAGTAGAGACTATATTCATATTTATAAATTCATTTAAATTGGTCTCCACATTTAGATGCAGAACAAATTGTTCAAAAAGACAGAATATAACACTGTCAGGGGTTCTTTAAATTATTTATTTACAAACATTTGGTCTGCATGTAAATGTGGAGTAAAATATAAAGTCATGTGAAATCAGATACATTGTTTTTAATACATAAATTAATCACATTTACTAAATCACATACAGTTATCAGAATAAAAATGTTTTGGCAAGTAGATTTTAGGAATGGAGAATTATAGTACTACTAACTGCCCTCTTCCGACTGATTCGTTTGAAACCACACACATGTTTACAACAATTTCTTGTTGAATATAAATAAACATGTTTGACATAAGACCCCGTTCACACAGGAGCGACGCTACTTGCTGGGGCGACCTGTGAAGTCGGCGCGACATGCACGGACTTCATATCATTGAAGTCAATGCAGGTCGCCTCCAGGTCGCCCCAAAGTAGTACAGGACCCTTTTTCTAAGTCGGAGCAACTTGTGTCGCTCCTATTAGAACGGGTCCTGTGCTAATCAATGGCAGTCGACCCACCGCGACTTGTCAGTCGCCTGACAAATCGCGCTAGTGTGAATGGGGACTAAGTCTTGAGTATTGAAAGTGACAGATAACAGCCAATACCATTACCTCTGTTTCTTTGAACATTTGTCTCTTGAACCACATACCTTAATTTGCCTCCTCAAAACCACACACTCCCAACAGCCATCTGTAAACCTACACCCCATTTCCTCACAATGGAAAATGTAAAGATAGCTACAAGAGGTGTTTGTGGGGGCACTTAGCAATTCAAGATGCCAACATTTAATGCTCGCACTATTTTGAGATCTTTTGACATTAACCTACAACTAACGTCAAACTGGCAATTAACCACCAAATTATTCAATTAACATTTCTAAGATGTTATCTGGGCAGCTGCTAATCTCAAGATGGGGATCATGGCCCAATAAAAAAAAGTGTTGACAATACAAAAAATTAGAATTTCTCACCAGAACAAAAAGGGGACAGAAAATCTTTTAGTAAGGACAGTTATTTTTTCACGAGTGTCTAAGGGCTCGATCATACATGAGCCTTACTATCTCTCCAAAAAGTGATCTACGGTGGAAAACTTTTTAGAGGCATAGGACAGGAGGCAGTAGAACAAAAAGTGCACTGTTCCCCCTACGTTTAAAACCGAACATTCTTAAATTCTAATAAAATTATATAATATATATATATATATATATATATATATATATATATATATATTATATATATAAATTATTATTTTTTTTTTACATACATTAATACTCAAAAAATTACCTTAATGAAAAACCCACATCAGCTCCATCAAAGTGATAAAAAAAAAAAAAACTAAAAAAGTCCTACTTTTCAAAATTATACAATACTTTCCCTTTTTATAATGCGAGTTCCTACATGTAAAATACTGGCACGCACCACCACTTCACATACCTTTACCCAATAAGATGGACTCTCAACTTGCACGGTGGGACCTGGCAAAACCGAAGCTCAACTATCTGCTTCCATCACCCAACCCCTTCTTGCTTTCGTTTTATTTTCATCACAGAAAAATTGAATTTTTGACTTACCATAAAATCCATTTCTCTGATGTTCACTGCCGGACACAGCTCCAGCTATTCATAACCATTGGGTTTTACTGCCCCCTACAGGAGTAGGACACAAGGCAGAAAAAAAATTCTGGCTACACCCATGGGCAGTCCCAGAGGGTATACTCCCTCTCTGCTATAGCCACTCAGTTTTATAACAAGCAGTGTAAGGAGAATAACCATGCAGACGGGTGGGTACTGTGTTCGTTAATGAACAAGAGAAATTAATTTTACAGCAAGTCGAAAATCCCATTTTCTTTCGTTCAAGGACACACAGCTCCTGGTATTCATAACCATTGGGACGTCACAAAGCAGTATGAAACATGAAGGGTGGAGACAACCCAAAAATTCCCAAGGCTAAACATTAGCCAAACAGGCAACAGGAGCTCAAAAAAAAAAAAAAAAACACCCTCAGAGGACCAGGTCCTCTAAACAGCAGCCAGCATAAGCTTGCGGCCAAAGGAAGCATCCGCAGATGCCAACACATCCACTTTATAAAACTTTGCACCGACGACCAGGTGGCCGCCTTGCAAAACTGCGTCACAGACGCCTGACGGAAGGCCCAGGAGGCACTAAGCGCCCTAGTAGAGTGCGCCTTGACAGGGAAAAAAGGAACCTGACCCACCATCTGTGATTCATCTGGAAATGGTCGCAGAGAAAGCGACAACCCTTTTAGAGGTCCATCCGTGAGCACAAAGAGTGACTTCCTGGAAGACTCTGTAGCTGCCAGGTACAGCTTAATTGTCCAGACCGCATCCAAAGCATGCAAGGCGATTTCCTTCAGATAAAAGGGAGTGTGAAAATACCTGCGCTATGAAGTGTTTTGTGTCAAGAAAGTGTGTGGTTTGAGCTGCCGCCAACCTACCTCTGAGGTAGTAGGTGAGCAAAAAATGCAAGTAATGTTGGTGTGTCGGCGCTACCACAATGTGCAAATCTATAAAACCATATGTATGTGCTGTGCAAATAGTGCCAAGTACCATAAAATGCCGTAAAAGTGCACTGTGCCTTTAAAACATACTCGTGTGGACCTGCAGGGGTCCAGGAAACCACATTATAAAGTGCTGCGTGCTGAGAAGCAAGTTAATTATAGCTGGTGCTGCTAGTTTTTCCAACTGAAGAGTATTGGAGAGGATTGTGCCAGTGAAATTGTGGGAGATAGGTGCTCACAGGATACATCGTGCTAGTGTTACCGGTGCGGTTACCCGTGGCCCCCCACTAGGTAAAAGCACTTACCGCACAGCCTGCTTAGGGTTAAACTGCACGTCAATCCTGGGTCCCACTTTGTGTCCACATTGGCACTACAAGTACAAGATAGCTTCCATTGCGTAGTATAGTTAAAAATACAAAGTGTAAACCATATTCACTCACAGTTGAGGAAGTTCACCATCAGCATGCAGGGTCCGTCTAGCCTGAGCGCTTCCGCGTTCCACTGCCCGGAACCACCACTACCGGAAGTGACGTATGACGCAATAAACCACGCCCTATGCGTTTCGTCACAACGTCATCTGGAGCGCTCCAGATGTCACTTCCGGTAGCGGTGGTTCCAGGCCATGGAACGCGGAAGCGCTCAGCCTAGACGGACCCTGCATGCTGACGGTGAACTTCCTCAATATGGTTTACACTTTGTATTTTTAACTATACTACGCAATGGAAGCTATCTTGTACTTGTAGTGCCAATGTGGACACAAAGTGGGACCCAGGACTGACATGCAGTTTAACCCTAAGCAGGCTGTGCGGTAAGTGCTTTTACCTAGTGGGGGGCCACGGGTAACAGCACCGGTAACACTAGCACGATATATCCTGTGAGCACCTATCTCCCACAATCCTCTGCAATACTCTCCAGTTGGAAACACTAGCAGCACGAGCTATAATTATCTTGCTTCTCAGCACTTAATGTGGTTTCCTGGCCCCCTGCAGGTCCACACAAGTATGTTTTAAATGCACAGTGCGCTTTTACGGCATTTTATGGTACTCATTTGGCACCATTTGCACAGCACATACATATGGTTTTATAGATTTGCACATTGTGGTAGCGCTGACACAAAAAGATTACTTGCATTTTTTAATTTCCTTCAGATGTTTAGGCCTGGGTGGGACACAGGGAAGGCAACCCAATATCTTCATTCAAATGAAAAATCAGAGACAACCTTTAGAAGGAACGACGGACACAAGCGAAGAACCACCTTATTCCTGTAAATCACCAGGTAAAGTGAATGACAGGATAACACCGCCAGTTCCGACACCCTGCACGCAGAAGTGATCGCCACTAAAAAGGTCACTCTCTGAGACAACGTAAGAAGGGAAATCTCCATAAGGAGGCATCTGTAGAGCTGAAAGCACCAAGGTGGCAATGGAGCCCGCCTTGGAGGACCAAATGTCGGACATCCTGAGGAAAGGTACGGACCAGGGAGCGTGTGGCCAAAGGTCGTAGGAAGAAGACTGCCAAAGCCAACACCTGGCCCTTGAGGGTACTCAACCTTCCTTCAACAGGGAGTTGAACAGGAATTGGCCTAAGATCGGAGCCACCGAGGAGGAACCCTAAGAGACTCACACCACGCAATGTACTTATTCCACGTACGATGGTAGCTTTTCCTAAAATTATATTTCCTAGCTTTCAACAGGGTAGGAATCCCAGACTCCGATAAACCCCTATCCTTCAGCAACTGGCATTCAACAGCCAAGCCGTCAAAGCCAGCGACTGTAAAGCAGGATGGAAGATCGGTGCTTCGGACACAAGATCCTCCCTGGGAGGAAGCTTCCAAGGAACGTCGGCAACCAGCCGCACCAGATTGGCGGACCAAGCCCAACAAGGCCAGTCCAGAGCCACTAAGATGAATGGAATTCCTTCTGCCTAGATCCTGCGTAGAAGTCTGGGCAGAAGCTTGAGAGGAGGGAAGGCGTAAATCAGCAGATACTGACCCCAGGGGGCCCCCAGCGCCTCTGTGGATCCGCCAGAGGATCCCTTGACTAAGCCATAAACCCGTGCACCTTTCTGTTGAGCCAAGACGCCAAAAGATCCACCTCGGGAGTGCCCCACCCGAGAGAGAGCTGAGGAAACAACTCCAGGTGAAGGGACCACTCCCCGTTTTCCAACGCCTGCTGACAGATAATCTGCCCACCAATTTTTCACCCTGGGAATGTGTACAGCGGAGAGGGCTGGAACGAACAATTGTGCCCACAATGCCTGCTACCTCCAGAGCCACCAGGACACTTCTTGTGCCCCCTTGGTGATTGACATAAGCCACGGCCAGGGTATTTTCTGATTGAACGCGCACTGGAAAACCTTGGAGACTATCCGCCCAATGATCCAGACATGGTCTGATTGCTCAGGAAGGATTTTCCCAGCAGAAGCCACCATATCAAGGACTCCCACGTTCTCCGATTCAGCCGGATCGGATATTCCAGAGACTCCCCCCATGGGGAGTTTTGACCCATTTGGTTAGAATTTCTCTTTACAGGGACCTCGTATAGAACTGTGCAAACAGAACCACCTCGAAGGTAGACTCCAGGGTCCAGAGTGAGGCCCAGATAGTCCAGCTTCGTGGAAGGAACAAGAGCATACTTCTAAAAAGGTCAGAATCCAGCCGAACTCCCGCAGAGTACAGATTGTGATCTCCAGGTTGTCCATCAGAGCAGAGGGAGACTTCGCTCGTGAAAGGAGATCGTCCAAGTAGCCCAGTACTGCGATCCCCTGTGGGTGTAGCACCAGGACTAACACTTTTGTGAAGACCCAAGGAGCAGAGGCGAGACCAAAGGGTACCACCACAAACTGATTATGCTCCTCTTTTTTACAGCAAAGTGGAGAAACCGCTGGGGACTGGCATACATTTGAATGTTAAGGTAGGCATCCTAGAGGAAATCCCGACACAGGGATGCCACCACTGTTTGAATGGACTCCATTCTGAACTTATGTATCCGCAAAAAGCAGTTTAGCGCCTTGAAGTCCTTCCTGGGGACTGAACAGGTTTGAGTAAAAACCCTTAAAACGTTCCAAAGTCGGAACCGGGACAATCACCCCTTGAAGAAAAAGGTCTTGTACTGCCCCAAACAGGCCCTGTAAGGGACAGGTGCAAATTGAAAGGAAAAAAACCTTGCAGGGGGACAAGAGCGAAACTCCATCTTGTAGCTGGACCAAATTACTTAGTTGACCCACTTGTCTTGAACTAGGGAAGTACACGGGTCCAGAAAACAGCAAAGACGTCCCCCCTACCCATGGACACAAGTGATGGTGCATATTCATGCTGATAGAGCCTAGTCCATGGGTCTGGAGAAGCCCGATCTTCGCTTGCCAGACCAGGTTGGTTTGGAACCCCCAGAGGAGGCTCTTAAAGGCTTTTAGGCCTCGTCAGTCAACCCTGAGAGGCGAAAAAAAGGTCTTATGAGCTGAGAAGGAAGGCCCACGTCCACGACGAGGTTCCTTGCCCTTAGTAGCCTGTGGAAGTAAAGTACTCCTCCCCACTGTGAGACCTTTAATGTCATCCAGGGTAGCTCCAAACAGGCGATCTCCTTGGAAAGGAAGATCAGTCAAGGCCTTTTTTGAAGTCTGATCCGCAGACCAGCACTTGAGCCAAAAAGACACGCCACAGGATCACTGCCAAAACAGAGGCGAGCCATCGGGGGAGCCGCATATAAAGAGGCTGTTAGGCCTGATAGAGACGCCTACCGCTCATCCAGTTTCCTGACCAGTAGTATGTTATGCCGGTATAAGGTGGAGGAACGGATAGGGTCCTGCAGTCGAAATATCTTAACCTCAAAAGAAAGTGCAACCAGCAAATCAGGGAACAAACAAGAAAAGCACTCACGATTAAGAGTAGGTCAGAGGCCAGACCCCAAGGGAGAGATGTCCAGAAGAGTGGTCAAGAGCGAGCCTTGTTAGTTAACCAGAGTGGGTGCAATACAAAGGAGTGATCCAAAGAGCGGTCATGGTAAGCCAAGGTCAACAACAAGAAAAGAACATATGCAGCAGACAAGCAGGAAGTGGAGGAGGGAATTTATGGGTCATAGGATCAGGTAACTTGCAACAGCTGGCCACTGGATGGAGCAAGAGTCTCATACCAAAACATAGCTGATAATGAGAAGCTTGCCCAGACTTGTAATCACCCAGTGGCCCAGGCAGCAGGGAGACGACCCAGAACACACCTGATCACCAGATCGAGTCCCGGCCAAGGCATGACAGAAGAATCACAGATAAACTGCAGCCCCTGCACCAGCTGGTCCACCAGCTCAGCAGAGGTAGGGGGAGGGGCTGTTTTCCCTCCAGGTCAAGGCGTAAGAGTATAGCCCAGTCAGAGTAGACGACACTAGCACAATGGTGGATACCGGCCTTATTGACGAACCAGCCAGAGTGTACATACGGCAAGCCACAGCCTCCCCCATGTGGTCAGCTGGATCCTTAAATGCCTGGGACTCTTCAACCGGAATCATGGTTGCCTTGTTAAATCTGTAAACCAGAGTGTCCACAACCGGAGGAGGCACAATCCACTTTTTAAGGAGGGACTCCTCATAGGGGTAATGCCTAGTAAAGCGCTTAGGGACCCCACGGGGACGCTTTGGTCGTCCACACTTTTTAGTGACAATTCTGTCAAAATAGGCAGGGGAAGCAAACACCTTTGCAGCTCTGGATGGCTTATGAGTGCTAAAGGGTACCTGCGCATCCGTTGCTGCTGTGTCCTCCATCTTCAGGGTCTCAAGCATAGATACAATCAGTGCATCCAGTGCGTTCCAGTCACAGATGTGGAGGAACCATCCTCACTATCAGGATTCCAGGCATGTAGTTGCAGACCCAGCAGGGTGACCCATGTCCACGGTGGCTTAATCCGATGAGACAGATGACGCAGGGGAAGGCAGGGGGGCACTTTTTGCAAGCCTGTCGCCCACAAGCCACCTGCACCTGGGACACAAGGGACTCCAGGACCGCCATCAGTGCATGGATGGATGAAGGGACCCAGAGGGCCCTGAAACCTCAGAGAGGGGATCAGGCGAGGAAATCTGCTTCAAAGACTATGACTCACGAGGGGGACCCCACAAAAAAGCGTAAACCCCTGATAAGGGACAACCCTCACTGTGCTGGCAGCACAACCCGGTCGCCAAGAACAAAGCACCAAGCGATCCTCAGCAGAGAGAGGGGGCTCCAGACTCCCCACCCGCAGAGACAAGCACCTGCAGCCACCTGGATAATTTGCACTACACGTGCAGCAATCAGGAAGTAAAATGATCCAGGAGTCATCCCCAGAGGATGAGGGGGGGCTCCCACGGTCGAAGTGGCTGCCCACAGGGCTCCACTGTCATGACCACCGCTATTTTCAATGGCAAAACACAGCAAAATGGCCACCAGACTACACAAATATGGCTGTTGTATATAGAACACAGGCTACAACAAAATGGCGGCCCCAACAAGGCATACAAGGAACCCCATTGTCAGCCCCCATCGCCAGTCAGCGGTCAGACCACCCAAACAGCCCTAGCGTATGTGAAAGGGGGGGGCAGGATGAGGGACTCGGCAAGGAGGGGGGGTGCCTGCGGGAAGGAGGGGAACCCAGGGGTCTGAAAGTCCTAAGGAGGGGCCCCCACATCCACCGCAAAACCTTCCAGGGGAAGAGGGAGGGGGAACAGATAATATACCCCAGGTAACTATAGGCCGGTCAGCCTAACATCAGTAGTCTGCAAGATTTTGGAGGGGATGTTAAGGGACCACATACAAGACTTTAGTAATAAAAACGGTATTCATAGTAATCAGCATGGATTCATGAAAAATCGTTCTTGCCAAACCAATCTATTAACCTTCTACGATGAAGAGAGCTGCCACCTAGATAAAGGTAAGCCTGTGGATGTGGTGTATTTGGACTTGGCAAAGGCCTTTGACACCATTCCCCACAAACGCTTACTGAACAAACTAAGGAATGTAGGTATGGACCATAGGGTGAGTACCTGGATAGAGAACTGGCTCCAGGGGAGAGTCCAGAGGGTGGTGATAAATGGCGAGTACTCAGATTGGGCGGGTGTGAAAAGTGGGGTCCTCCAAGGTTCTGTCCTGGGACCAATCTTGTTTAATTTATTCATAAATGATCTAGAGGAGGGGATATCTGGTACAATCTCAGTATTTGCGGATGATACTAAACTAAGCATGCCAATATCTTCTATGCAGGATGTGGAAATCTTACAAGCGGACCTGAACAAAATAGTGGGGTGGGCAACCACATGGCAGATGAGGTTTAATGTTGAAAAATGTAAAGTAATGCACTCGGGCATCAGAAACACGAAAGCAAGCTACTCACTGGGGAGGGGGGGGGGGGAACTCTGGGTTAGTCTAGGATGGAAAAGGACCTGGGGGTACTGGTGGACAACAGGCTTGGCAGTGGCATGCAATGCCAACAGAATACTGGCATGTATAAAAAAGGGGATTCACTCTAGAAATAAAGAGATTATTCTCCCACTCTACAAGACTCTGATCCTGCCACATCTGGAGTATGCTGTCTAGTTCTGGGCACCGGTCCTCAGGAGGAATGTGCTGGAACTGGAGAGAGAGTCCAGAGAAGGGCAACAAAAATAATTAGGGGAATGGAGGGCATCGGCTATGAGGAAAGACTACAAGCACTGAACTTATTCTCTCTGGAGAAGAGACGATTGAGGGGGGATATGATATCAATGTACAAATACCATACTGGTGAGGACCCTAGAATAAGGAACAAACTTTTTAGAGAAAGACACGCGGCCACTCACTAAAATTAGAGGAAAATAGAATTTTTGTAAGAACTTACCATAAAATTCTTTTCTCTAAATCCTCTGACAGAACAGTCGCCGCCCACTCATTCATTCTAAATGTCTGGGTATTGGCCTTCTCCGCAAGAGTAAGCTAGGCAGAAGATTGTTAGAACAATCACAAAACCTTTGTATAGACACCTACAGGGGGCTGTCCTTCTGGTCAATACCCCCCCGCTAGCCTCATTCCCAATTCAGTTTGGTAGCAAGCAGTACAGAGATCCATGAACCCCAAAAGAGGGGCGGGGGCGGCGACTGTCAGAGGACTCAGAGAAAAGAATTTTACGGTAAGGTCTTACATAAATTCTATTTTCTCGAACGTCCTCCGACAGTCGCTGCCCACTCATTCATTCTGCACGTCTGGGTCGTCCCAAAGCAGTGTAGATGTGAGGGGTGGGAAAACGCAACCGTCAAAGAGGGAACGCAGCACCCAGGTCAGAGAAAAGAATCTTTTCTGATCCAGAAAAACAAACACTGGGCAACAAAAAAGCTCAACAGTAGCGAACCCAGGAAAACAAAGAAAGAAACCCCTACCGGAGGAGAGAGGCAAAAAACTACCCTGTCTCCCCTAAGGCACTACCGCACTCAAAACTCAAACCAATACATCAAGTTTGTAAAAGGTATGCACGGACGACCAGGTCGCCGCTTTGCACACCTGAGTCACCAACGCCTGATGTCGGAAGGCCCAAGACGCACTAATCGCTCTGGTAGAGTGCGCTGTGACAGGGAAAGGCAGAACCTGATCCCTAATCGAATAGGCCTGCACAATCGTATGCCTGATCCATTTTGAAATGGTTGCCTCAGACGCAGCCGTACCTTTCCGGGGTCCCTTGGGAAGGACAAAAAGACAATCCAACTTCCTGAAGGATTCTGTAGACAAGTAGACCCTGATCGCCCGGAACACATCCAAGGAATGCAAGGCAAACTCCCTAGGATGCTTAGGCTTCGCACACAGCCAAGGCAACACAATGTCCTCATTGAGGTGGAAGTCTGAAACCACCTTCGGAAGGAAGGGCTGATGAGGTCGCAAGACCACCTTATCCCTATGAACAACCAGATAGGGGGAGCGGCAAGACAGGGCCACCAACTCCGACACTCTGCGAGCAGACGTGATCGCCACCAAAAAGGCAACCTTCCGTGACAGCACCGGCAGAGGAATCTCTCGGATGTTCTCAAAAGGGGGTCGTTGCAAAACGGACACAACCAGATTCAGGTCCCAAGGGGGCAAGGGTGCCCTCCTTGGAGGAGCTAGAATAAAAGTGTGGATCAAGGAATTCAACGCCAAGGGGCGCTGAAACAGAATGGCCAGCGCAGACAACTGGCCCTTAATCGCGGTCAGCGCAAGACGCTGATCCACACCGGTTTGCAGGAAAGCCAACACCCTCGCCACCGAAAAGGAGCTGGGATGGAACCCCTGCAACTCACACCAGGCGAAATACGCCTTCCAGGTACGATAATAAATCTTACCAGAGGAGGCCTTCCTAGCCTTGAGCAAGGTAGGAATGACCGCCGACGAGAGACCTCTGTCTCTCAAGACTTGGCTTTCAACAGCCACGCCATCAAAGCCAGCGACTGTAAAGCAGGATGGAAGATCGGCCCTTGAGACAGAAGATCGTCTCATAGCGGAAGCCGCCAGGGAGGCTCGATGACCAGTTGCATGATATCCGCATACCAAGACCGACGCGGCCAGTCTGGGGACACCAGAATCACCAACCTCGGTTCCGAGGCAAACCTGCGGAGGAACCTAGACAACAATTGAATTGGGGGAAAGGCATAAATCAGTCGATATCGATGCCAAGGCACCACTAACGTGTCCGAGGCGTCCGCCAGAGGATCGCGCGTTCGAGCCACAAACCTTTCCACCTTTTTGTTGAGACGAGACGCAAAGAGATTCACATCTGGGGGATCCCCACCGCGCGCACAGCATCTGAAAGACCTCCGGGTGTAGGGACCATTCCCCCTGGTTCAGGGTCTGGCTATTCAGATAGTCCGACCTGCCAGTTCTCCAAACCTGGAATGTGGACCGCCGAGATCGCCGGAACCTGCGTCTCAGCCCAAGACAGAATCTTGGCCACTTCCTTGGCCGCCTGGGCACTCCTGGTGATTGATGTAAGCCACCGCCGTTGCGTTGTCCGTCTGTACACGCACTGGGCAGCCCTGAAGCCGAGCCAACCAACGGAGCAAACAGAGCCTGATTGCCCGCAGCTCCAAGACATTTATCGGCAGGGAGGACTCCCCCTCCGACCAAGTGCCCTGGGCAGACAACTTGCCCAGAACTCCACCCCAGCCCAACAGGCTGGCGTCCGTGGTGACCACAGTCCACAGCAACGGCCGAAAGGATTTTCTTCTCATCAGAGCTGGAGACGGGAGCCACCACAAGAGATCCGATCTCACTTGGGGGCTCAAAGAAATCCTCCTTTCCAAAGACTGAGGATGTCTGTCCCACCTGACCAGAATCTCCGCTTGAAAAGATCTCGTGTGAAACTGTGCAAATGGGATCGCCTCGAAAGCCAACACCATCAGGCCCAGGGACCGCATGCTGGTCCGAAGCGAGGAGAGCTCATTGTCCCTGAGGGACCTGACCTCGCCCTGCAAGGTCCGGAGCTTGTCTTCCGGAAGAACGACCTTCGCCTGGGCGGAATCCAGAATCATCCCCAGGCAGTGGAGACTAACGGAAGGGGACAAAGTTGACTTCTGAAAATTGATGGTCCACCCGAACTTCTGGAGCGTCTGGACTGTGACCGACAGATCGCGCAACAGGGTGGCATTGGAACTCGACCTTAGTAGGAGATTGTCCAGATAACCGAGGATTGCAATCCCCTGTACCCTTAACAAGGCAAGAACAGGAGCCAACACCTTGGTAAACACCCTTGTAGCCGAAGCGAGACCGAAAGGCAACGCCACGAACTGACAATGCTCCTCTGCGATTGCGAAGCGGAGGTACCTCTGATGACCCTCGTAGATAGGGATGTGTAGATACGCATCCTTGAGATCTATGGAAGCTAAGAAATCCCCTGGACTCAGGGATGCCACCACCGACCGGAGAGACTCCATCCCGAACTTTTGAACCCGCACAAAGCGGTTGAGGAACTTCAAGTCCAGAATCAGACACACCTTGCCCTCCTTTCTGGGCACTGTGAACAGATTGGAGTAAAAACCCCGAAACCTGTCCCGCTGTGGAACCGGAACGACCACTCCTTGAGCGAGGAGATCGTGAACCGAGATCCCGGAAACGATCGGGAGTTAAATGAAGATTTGAGGGAAAGAACCTGTCTGCGAGGCGAGACCGAAATTCGATCTTGTACCCTGAGCGAATGAGTTCTTGAACCCACCTGTCCTCAACCTTGGACAGCCAGGGCTCGGGAAAACAACGAAGACGTCCCCTCACCCCTGAGACGGGTGAGGGCGTCCCTTCAGGACGAGGTGGACTGGGTCGCAGTGCCAGCGTGGCCGCCTTTGGACTTACCCGCCCAAGGCTTCTTCTGGCCACTAGAGGCCTTGAAAGACTTCCTTGTCCTGTGCGCTGAAGGCACGAAAGGATCCCTGGTTAGGTTTAAAAGAGGGACCCCGCTTGGCGTGGGGCGATTTTCCCCTCGCCACCTAGGGCAAAAAAGAGTGCTTTTGCACCCAGTGAGCCCTTTGATCAGTTCATCCAAAGAGTCCCCAAAGACGACTCCCCGTATAAGGGATGTCAGTCACTGTCTTTTTCGAAGACTGGTCGGCCGACCAGCTTTTCAACCAAGTGATGCGGCGGATTGCAACCACACTGCCGACAGCGGTGCGACTAAGGGGGTCTCATCCAAGGCCGCGTCACACAGGTACAGCACAGCCTGAGCCATTTCATCCACCATCTCCAGCGCAGCAGAAGAGGCGGATTCAGCAATTAGAAGGCGCCTAAGCCCACTCAGCGACAGCCTGAGAGACCATTACCAAAGCGAACACGGGCTTCAGCAAGGAAACCGCTACCAGATAGATGTGGCGGCAAAGTGTCTCCACCTGCCTATCCGCCGGGTCCTTAAACACCGGGGAATAATCCACGGGCATTAAAGTGGACTTATTTAACCTGGAAACAGTGTGGTCCACCTTAGGAGCCACAGTCCAATGAGAATCCACCGGATCCGCAAAGGGATAACGGTACTTAAATCTCTTGGGCACCACAAACATATGCTTGATACGGCGCCATTGGTCATTCAAGGTTTCGTGAAACTCCTCGGGACAGGGAAAAACCTGACCCGATTTTTGGGCCTTGCGGGTCCCGAAGGAAACACGCTTACCCGACGGGGGGGGGGGGGGGGGGGGTCATCATCCAAATGTAAAACGTTTCCTTAACGGAACTAATAAGTGCGTCCACCGCAGCGAGGTCCCGCGCTGTCCCAGAGGATGAATCCTCCTCTTCCACATCCGAGAGGACAGGGACCCCTCAGAGGGGACATTGTCCGTGGCAACCAAATCTGGCTCTGAATCAGAAGAGGGCATAGGCCGTTTTTTAGAAACCCAATCAGACATCAGCAAATACACTTTTGACACTAAAGTCGCAAGTGCAGCAGATAGAGAGGCTATATAAGCAGATTCGGGAGTACCTGAACCACCAACCAGTTCAGTGGGGAATTTGCTATTCTGGGACTCCATAATAACAATAAAAAAATTAAATGACGCTGGCCCTTTAAACCGGCGATTCCCGCGGACCCCAACGCAAACCTGCACCGCAAATGGAGACCCTGTCCCCTGCTACAGAAATCCGGAAAAAGGAGTGCTAGCAGGAATCCAGGCCAGAGAAAAAAAGTAAAAATCCCCCCACAGTGTGCTATACTGCCCGCGCTGCTGAGGAGCTGAAGGGAAGGAGGAGGAAGTGACCTCACGCCCCTAGAGGCAAAAGCCAGCCCTGAGCCACAATAAAATATTTGCCAATAGAAGTCAATGGAGAGAAAGCTGCCAACAAAGGACATCACGCCCACACTAAAGATGGTGCCCGATCGGCGCCAAAAGGATGATAGAAAATGGCTGCTGCCCCCACTATGAGGCCGAACAGCCTGCCCTCACCCAAAATGGTGGCCGCGCAAAACAGCGCCAAACATGGCCTAAAGAGCACTAGTACTGGCCCCCACAGAGCACGCCTGGGAGGTAGGAGACCCCCGCACCCCCCCAGATAGCGTTCAAACCGCGATAGCGCCCCCGCAGGGACCGGGAAAGGACACACAGGAGCCGCACCTACAGCCAGGAGGGGGGCATTACAGAACCCATACCTGAACTGCCATCCCCAAACAGAGGGCCCACATACACACCCCAACAAACATGGTCCAGAGACAGAGGGGTAGTATTAGTACTCACCAGTCCAACGAACGTGTGGCACCGCTCTGAGACAGGAAAACTCCCAACCTGAATGGGGGTGCCGTCAGCCGAAGGAGACGCTAGCAACACACAGGCATACCACAGTTGAGACATCCCAGCGAAGACAGCAACTTTGCAGGCTCATCCCTGTGGCCAGGGAAACGGTCGTTTGCGAGGCCTGGGCGTACCAATAGCCCGCTAATGCTCGATGGCAGGCTGGGAGTCCGTAAGGTTCTAGAACAACCAGTGCGAGGCCCAGCTCTGCAAACGCTGTAGTCTTCTAAAGCCTAACTAGCGCAGGTGAAAATAAAAAGCTATCTTTTAAAAAGAAAAACCCTTTTCATTGAGAAAACAGAAGAAGAAAAAAAGCTGAGACCCTAAGTCCCAACCAGGGAAACCCAGCCTACTCCTGAGCTAGGCAGCAGAAAACTGAATTGGGAATGAGGCTAGCTGGGGGTATTGACCAGAAGGACAGACCCCTGTAGGTGTGTCTATACAAAGGTTTTGTGATTATTCTAACAAAATCATCTGCCTAGCTTACTCCTGCGGAGAAGGCCAATACCCAGACGTGCAGAATGAATGAGTGGGCGGCGACTGTCAGAGGATGCAAGAGAAAAACGGTTTAACGTTAAAATACGTAAGGGGTTCTTCACTTTCAGAGCAGTAAGGATGTGGAATTCTCTTCCACAAGCAGTAATATCAGCAGGGAGCATCGATAGTTTCAAAAAATTATTAGATGGGTACTTTAAAGACCACAACATACAGGGGTATTCAATGTACGGTTAACAGCAAACACACACACACACATATCATAGGTTGAACTGGATAGACTGAGGTCTTTTTTCAACCTCACAAACTATGTAACTACTCACCATATCAGGAACCAGGCTGGCACCACTCCAGACAGTAACCCTATCCAACTAAACGGGGGGACTGTCGGCCAGGAGGAATGCTGCGACTCTGGCGAGACCGGGTTGTATGCGAACTCGCAGGCCAACCCCCAGCCCAGTGGAGCTATATCGTGGCCGACCAAGCGTGGAGCTGAGGTCTGCGCACGCTCACTGGCCAGACTAGGGTGACTACTGGATCTGGATTATCCAGCATGTCGCCCAGTCTGGCAGTTGATTGTAGATCTCACATGAAAAGCCCAGGGAGGAAAACATTTTCTAAAAAAATAAATTTTGCCAGAACCCAAGATCCGAGCAAGGAACTAGGTCCTTACTCCTGACTAGGCAAAAAAAACAAAAAAAACAGTGGCTATAGCAGAAAGAGGGAGTATACCCCCTAGGACTGCCCATGGGTGTAGCCAGAATTTTTTTTCTGCATAGTGTCATACTCCTGTAGGGGCAGTATACCCAATGGTTATGAATACCAGGAGCTGTGTCCCTCACTGAACGAAAGAAATTATGGTTTTAACCCTTCCCTACCCTATCTAGTGCAAAGAAAAGTTGACTACACCTAATAAGGGAATAATAATTATTGGAACATTTGTGTATTCCATTTTTCAATCTAGTACCCATTTACGATTTGTAACTACTGTATAAGGGCATTTGTTTCCAACCGTCTTCAATGCAGCTAAATGCAAGTCAAAAGAGCTCAGGAAAAATACAAAAAAAAACACCAAGTCTGATGACCTGTATATAAACCCAAAATTGACCGACATCTTCAATTTTAAAGTTTGTATTAATAAAAACAATGAAAAATAAACCACAACAAGCATGTATAGAATCAGAAAGGAGTAAAAGACTCACCTTTGGGGAACGTGGATCAGGAGGACGGGCAAACAGCTCATCTTCTGCCAACTGAACTCCAGCTGGGACAGTCTCTGAAGGACGTGTACCATTGTAGATATGAAATTTACAATGAGGATTTAAGGCCATTGCTAGGAGTTCAAGAAGAGGAAACCAATCTTGGGAAAGCTTGGCCACACATAGTTCCACAAGGCGATGAGTATTATTAATTATACACCTCTGTATTCAGATAAGACAAAATACCAAGAAAATCAGAAACTAAAAGTTTGGAGTAGTTTAAGTAAAAAACGTATACACCCCTGTTAAATGTCAGGTTTCTGTGATGTGAAACCAGATTTCCACCTTTAATGTGATCTCTAAACTGTATATCTCCATTGAAAAACAAAACATTTTGTTGGGGTGGGGTTTTGACTAAAAATCAAAAACAAACTAAAATAATGGTTGCATAAGTGTGCACACCCTCCTATAACTGGGGATGTAGCCGTGTTCGGAAGAGGGCAATCACATTCAAATTCATGTTAAATAGGAGTCAGTACACACCTGCCATCATTTAAAGTGCCTCTAATTAACCCCAAATAAAGTTCAGCTGTTCTAGTAGGTCTTTCCTGTCATTTTCTTAGTCACATCCTACAGCAAGCGCCATGGTCTGCAGTAAGCTTCCAAAGTATCAGAAGGATCTCATTGTTAAAAGTTGTCAGGAGATTGCTCCAATGAGAATCTCAGATTTTTATTGGTCAGCCCGGTCACATGGTCAGCACTGACCAATGAGCTTGGGCCATTACCCACATCATGCTGTTACAAAGCCTTCGGTGCTCCGCAAACATGTTTCGTGCAGGAACAGTGGGAGACGGTGACAGAAGATGGAGAAGGAGATGGAGATATATAGGACATATGCAGCAGGTACTAGAGTGGTGCAGAAAATGTTGTGGGTTAGTTCACCTTTTCATCATTTGTGAAGAGGTGAACTAACCCTTTAGGAATCTAAATAAACCAGGGTCAATTACTATAATGTCAATAGAAGTAGAAAAAAAAAATAAAAAATAAAAAAAACTTACATGGATCTCAAACTTCCAGCCACTCACTGCCTCATCAGTAAGAATTTTTGTAAAAGATATCGTGAGACCATCTCTAAAGAATCGTTGGCATGCTTCACTTTTCACATCAAGGCCTACACAAAAAGGTTAAAAAAAAATAAAAACAAACAGTGCATTAAAAATAGAGAACACAACTAGTGGTTGAAGTACAACCCACTCTAGATCAAAAAGTTATCCATCTTTAAAGTGATATTAAAGTCTCTTTTTTGTGAGAAATGACAAACCTGTTATACTTACCTGCTCTGTGCAGTGGTTTAGCAGAGCAGCCCAGATCCTCCTCGGCTCTACTGGCCCCTCCCTTCTGTTAAGTGCACCCATAGCAAGCAGATTGCTATGGGGGGCACCTGAACTAACCCAGCAGCTCTGTGTTTCCGCCCCCACCCCTCTTTCCTCATTGGCTCACTGACTTTGATTGACAGGAGCGGGAGCCAATGGCACCGCCCTGCCGTCTCAGCCAATGAGGGAGAGTCCTGGGCAGCCGAGAACCTCCTGCATTATCGCTGGATGGGGATGCGCTCAGTAAAGGATTAGGGGGCTGCAGTACACAGGCAGCTTTTTATCTGAATGCATAGAATGCATTAAGATAAAAAAAAAACCTTCTGGCTTTACAATAATTTTAACCCCCAAAAAATCCTGCCCCACCGGACTTGCCTTCAATGTTTTGTATCTGCATCTCTGCTACAGCACATCTTGCTTTAATCCCTATCCTGCCTGCAGTGGCAGAAGTGACAGGCAACCAAGTGATGTTCTAGGCTCATCAGAGATCCTGGACTCTCCTTCCTTTATCCTTGACTCTATTCTACACTTTTTTTCCACTTCCAAACATTATGTCTTCAGTCAAACACTCTATTATTCCTTATTTACTGCCTGCCATCATACCATCTGCACTCCCCTCTAGTACATACTACCCCTTACAACACATTTTAAGCATTGCTTGAAATTAGCTATTATAGAACATGTAATATATATTTATACACTTTAGTAGCCACTACAGCCATATTATATTATCTCTACACAGGAGAGGTGAAAATTACACAAAACACAGACTTCTTAAGCCACACATTTGGAAAAAACTGTCCTATTAGAAGAACATTTAGTTTTCTGTAACTTATTCTATACTGTATTTCACGGGGTATTCATAAAAACTGATAAACATTTTAACTGTGCACTTTAATCAAAAAGGGTCTGATAGAGCCCTGAAAATCATCAACAAATATTTAAATCTAAAAATAGAAAGAAAAAAACAGATCTATGATGTAAAGAACATAAACGCTTCTGCCTCTTGCAGAAGTCTCATTTGTTTCATAAAGCTTACCTTTTTTACTAAGATCAATAGCAGCTTCTAAAAGAACTTCTAATTCACCTTTAGGCAAAACTGGAACAACCCAGCGAGGTCTAAAACATTAAAAGGGAAAAAACAGCATTATATAAAAAATGAAACGGACAGAAAAATGGTTAACTCAAGGAAAAACAGAACTAGAAATAAAGCCGTACATTGATGGAGTAGGTGGAAAAAAAAAATCTTTGTTGAGCTACTCTTCATAGCAAATGGAGATGGCTGGTCAATTCATTAGATCAAACACACAAAATGACCAAACATCACTAACTGAATAATCACAAATTGACTTAGACTTGACTTAATCCACCAGAATTTGTGTCACCAAGGGTTTTTATAGGTCTTGAATTACCACTTTCCTAATGGACACTTGCATCGGCAAAAAAATTGGATTTTTGTCTCATCGTAAAATCCTTTTCTCTGATGTTCATTGACTGACAGCTCCAGAATCTTCTTGACCATTAGGTTAAGCTACAGGAGTAGGACACTAGGAAGGAAAATGCTTTACCACGTCTATGGGGAAGTCCCAGGGGGTATACTCCCACTTCCTGCCATAGGCATTCAGTTTTGTTGCAAACAGGGCCAGAAGAAAAATAACCCAACTCATTAGAGGGGCGGGTGCTGTGTCGGTCAATGAACATCTGAGAAAGGATTTTACCGTAAGACAAAGACTCAAATTTTCTTTTTTGTTTATTGACGGACACAGCTCCAGAATCTTCATGATCAATGGGACGTCCCAAAGCAGTGTCAAACATGAGGGGTGGGAAAAACAGCAGAAAAAAAAAATCCCAAAAGGCTAAACCTAGCCAACCAGTTAACAAGGAGCTCAACTAGGAACAACTGCAGCTCACCTGAAAACAATACACCCTCAAAGAGGACCAAGTCTTAAGTTGGGTACACACTAGTAGAAAATCTGCCGAAAATTCCCGTTCTAGGTAAAATCGTACGATTTTTGGCTAGTGTGTACACAACTTTCAGCAGCCGATGCCGACATTTTCAAAGAAAAAAAAACGGAGGGACAAACACTAAAAAATTTTATCGTCCATCTCCAGACAACCAATCTTCGTTTAATGTGTATGCAGTACGTCCATGAAAAATCGGATACGAAAGACCACGCATGATCTGAAGGTTCTGACAACCTGGAAGTCTAAGAACAAATGTGCCAAAAAAAAAAAACGAATGAGAAATTTCGTGAACATTTTTGCACTGTCAACGGTAATGAACGCTGAGCAAGAGAGAAAAATCTGAGGATATTTCGTCCGATTTTCATCAAGTGTGTACCGGCCTTTAGGACACAAGGAAGGCAACACAATGTCCTCATTCAGATTAAAACCAGAGACAACCTTAGGAAGGAATGACTGACAAGGGCAAAGCACCACTATCTCGATGAACCAGCAGATAAGGTGAATAATAAGACAAAGCTGCCAGGTCTGACACCCTGCGTGCAGAAGTAATTGCCACCAAGAAGACTATCTTCTGGGACAATGTAAGCAGAGGAATCTCGCAAATATTCTCATGTAGCAGTTTTTCCAGGCCTTGTGCCTGATGTGGGTCTGCCATTGTTACCGATGACACCAACACTTTTGAGTTGTGAACCCAGTTGTGAGAACTGAGACAATGACCATTCCGGCATCTTTGGTTGTTTTGTTTTATTGCATTTAGGGGATGGGAGAAGGGAATGAGTGGGATACTCCTCTGGCTCAACTAGGTACACTTTGGGTGCTGTCTTTACGCCAGCTGAATGCCGATCAACGCTTCATGACGCCGAGAGATACTGTAGTACTGAAACTGTGCTGGAACCTCGACTTTAGCTCAGAAGATCCAGGACTGTAGAACACTTGACTCCTGAAACTGCTTCAGCTCAAAAGTCACTGAACAGCTCCCTCCAGCCCTGCACTGGCTGAGGTAGCTCTGTGTAGATACCTGTGCTGCTGCAACTCTTAACCTTGTACACTTCCCACTGTACACTGACTCTTCAGGGTCCAAACTACAGGCGCCCCCTTTAACACTTCAGGGTCCTCTGACCAGGCACCCCATTTAACAGCTAGCTGACTTCTGGATCCCTAGAACCTTCTCCGGAGTGGTCCCCTCTGACTCTAGGCAGAACCCCAGGGGCAGTCCACAGTACTCATGACCTTTGTAGGCTTTCCTGAAACTGAAGCCCTCTCTCTCGCTCTGCTGGTTCTCGGCACACTGGATCCCCTCAGCAGCTCAGCTTCACACTCTTTGGATTTCCAGGCCACCAACCAGGACACCCACTACCTCTGACAGTAGGAGAGACAGCCATACGCTCCTTCCTGGGACTCAGTCGAACCAGATCCCCACACCAAGATCAGCGAGGCCAGTCTGGGGCCACAAGGATGAAAGGAATTCCTTCTGCCTCGATCCTTCGCAGAAGTTTGAGAGGGGGGGAAAGGCGTATATTAGACAGTATTAGCCCCGAGGGGCCACCAGTGCGTCAATGACGTCGGCCAGAGGATCCCGACACCTTGCCAAGAATCTATGCATCTTCCGGTTGAGACGAGAGGCCAACAGGTCCACCTCGCGATTTCCCCACCAGAGACACCGTTGATGAAACACGGATGAAGGGACCATTCTCCTTGATCAAGGCCTGTTGGCTGAGGTAATCTGCCTGCCAATCTTCCGCTCGGAATATGCACAGCAGAGAAAGCTGGAGCGAAACGTTCCGCACACCTGAGAATGCCAGCTTTTTCCCAAGCCGCTAGGACATTTTTTGTGCCCACTTGGTGATTGACATATGACACAGCCATGGCATTGCCGATTGAATCCGTACTGGACACCCCTGAAAACCGTCCAATGGGCCAGACAAAGTCTGATCGCCTGAACTCCTAGAGTCCAAATCCCCTGAGCACAGTCCATGCTCAAAACATCTACCCACCCAGACAGGCTAGCATCCGTGGTGATCGTGACTGGATTCTTGTCCCACTTGGCAAGAATCACTCTCTGCAGAGATCTCACGTGGAACTGAGCAAACGGAACTGTTTAAAAAAGTTAGACACCATCAGAACCAGCACTCGCATGCAAGTCCTGAGAGACAGACTGCTGGACAACAGAAGTCGAATGGCATCCTGCAGCTTCTTGAACTTGTCCAGAGGGAGAAACACCCTGGCTGAGGCCGAGTCCAGAGTCAGACCCAGATAGCCCAACTTGGTGGACGGAACCAGAGCAGACAACAATGCTAGATGGGGGCGTGGCCGGCTACTGATGTGAGAGCAGCGCGGTCCCGGAGCTCTCTCCTGCTTGCCCTGATCCTTCAGTGATCCTGTGGAACCCCGAGCCGCTACTCACCTGATTCCGACGCCCGTGTACTCCTGATCCATCGGTGCATCAGCGGAGATGGTGAAGATCGGTCCCCCTGGTCCGGAGGCGCCTGGATCCCGGCCGTCGGCCTCCCTCCTCGAGCGGTCCCAAGATGGCGCCGGCCCGCCACGGAGCTCGAGCCAGCCAGCTGCTGCTGCACGATCCTTGCAGTCATCCGCCTCTCTCTCCCACGGAGGTGGTTCGGAGCCTGACGACTCTTCCTCCCTGCACCGGCATGAGACTGTGAGTGACCTTCTTCTTTCATCCCCCGTAGACCCCACTGCTGAGGCAGGGGTGGGGGTGGATAGGCCTGAGCCATCCCTTGCTGCCATCATGGATGCCATCCGCCATTGTCAGGCCTCTCTCACTACTCAAATTGAGTCTGTGAGGATGGAGATGTCATTCCTGAAGCAGGATGTCCATAATCTCCGCCATAGGGTGGGCAACGCGGAGCAACGTATTGGCGACCTGGAGGATGCCCACCGCCCCTTGCAGGCCACTGTGTCTGATTTACAGAGGGGTCACACGGCCACCATTGATAAGATCACTGACATGGAGGATCGCCTCCGACGTAATAACCTCCGCTTTCTGGGATTCCCTGAGGGGGCGGAGGGAAAGACCCCCGAATCATTTATGGAAAAGTGGCTCCTTGACACCTTTGGGAAGAATGTTTTTTCTCCATTATTCGCCATTGAACGGGCGCACAGGGTGCCGCTGCGCCCCCTGCCACCGGGGGCGCCACCTCGTCCTCTTCTCATTAAACTTCTGCATTTCCGGGACAGGGAGGCTGTGCTACGGGCCTCCAGGGAGAAGGGCCGTGTCTCCTACAATAATAATGCTATCTCCATCTTTCCTGACTTCTCTGCAGCCACCCAAAAGCAGCGGGCCTCCTTTATGGCAGTTAAGAGGCGGCTGCGTGATCTCCAGTTACCATATAGTATGCTTTATCCTGCCCGTCTCCGGATCCTCTCTCAAGGCAAGGCTCATTTTTTCCAGGATCCTCGGGAGGCTGCGCACTGGGTGGACTCCTTGGGCCGTGGCTCTCCTGGCCGCCAGGACCGGCGGTCTCCTCCTAGATGAAGGACTGTTTGTCTGCTGATAGTATGGTTGGGCTCTGGGCTCGTCCTGGTGCTCCTCATGGACCCTCTCTCGCCTGATTGATTTTTTGGGACAGATGGCTATTCCCTTTTTCTGGGGGTCGGGGTTCCTATTTTTCTGTTTTTTCTGATGGGCATTTTTGGGGTGGGGGGGCTCCCCCCTCATCTCTTTCCTTTTTATTGTTTTTTCTCGTTTGTCTACTACAGGACGAGCAGATCCACGTTTCCCTGCATTTGACTTCCTTTTGTTGTTATGGGCTACAAAGCTCTCAATTGTTGGGGTTTGAGGGCCGGGTGGGCTAGGGTGGGGGGAGGGGGTGTTTGTTACTATTGCCATCCGCAACCTGCGGGTCTAGGCGGGTTTTTTCTTTTTGGTTTGTTTGTTTGCACCATTTTGATCCACAGGGTCGGTACAGTTTTTCCTTTTTTTGTTTCTGGGGTCATGCTCTCTCCTTATGCGATGCAGTTGATTTTGTTTACTATGTTACTGTGGTCACTTTTTTTATGTCTTATGTGTACTCCTTTTTCTGGGCTCCTCTCAGATGCTGGTTGTGCCTTGGCCCTTCGGGGTTTGCCTGTTTTTGGGCTGACCTACGGGGCGCTAACGCTGATTGTTGGTATATTCCTATGTCTACTCTACGTATAATCTCATGGAACGTCAGGGGGCTAAATTCTAAAGTGAAACGGTCTCTGATGTTTGACTATTTAAAACGCCATAGTCCTCACGTTGTTTTGTTACAGGAGACACACCTCCAGGGGTCCAGGGTTATGGCCCTTAAGCGGGCACACGTGGCGTATGCGCTACACTCTACATACTCTTCCTATGCCCGAGGCACGTCCATTTTGATTGCCAAATCCGCTCCAGTCACTATTAAACATTTAAAGACGGACCCCTCGGGGTGCTTTGTTATCCTTGTTATTGAATATTTAGGCAAACCTTATACCCTGGTGAATGTTTATGTCCCCCCGCCGTTTACTAAGTCATTCTTTGACCGTGTTTTGGGTTTGGTTTTGGAAATGGCGGAGGGCCCTCTTATTATGGCGGGTGACTTTAACACGGTCCTCGACAATGCTTTGGACCGCTCTGGGGCTGCTTCTTCCCAACATACCCCCCTGCGCTCCTACTTAGACAAATTGGACCTCACGGACGCCTGGAGGTGGAAACATGGGGGGATTACTGAGTTTTCTTGTTATTCGGGCTCACACCACACTCTATCTAGGATTGACCTCTGTTTGCTCTCTCGGGAACTGCTGGGTCCGCTCTCGGGGATCAGGTACCTCCCTCGGGCGGTATCTGACCACTCCCCTTTGCTGGTGGACCTTGCTTTGGGGTCCCCACCTAATTATAAATTGTGGCGACTAAGCCCTCTGTGGCTGGCGGACCCTGCGGTGACTGATCAGGGGCTCACGGAATTGAATTCTTTCTGGGCGCTCAATGGACGGGAGGGGTCGGCACTGCTGACCTGGGACGCCTTCAAGGCCACTATGCGGGGCACCTTCTCGTCTGCCATAGGCCATGCTCGGAAGGCGCGTCAGACCAAGTTGGTTGACGCCGAACGGGCATTGCATACGGCTGAACGGCAATACTCTGACGACCCCTCCCCTCAGAATCACGCCGCTTGGCGGGCCAGAGCCCGTGATTTGGATCTCGTCCTTATTGAGCGCACCCAGAAAAAACTGTTATATCAGAATCAAAGAATTTTTGAACTGGGGGACAAAAACAGTCGCTTGTTGGCCTACTTGGCTAGGCCGGATTTTCAACCTTGTATCATTCCCCGGGTCACCAACCAGGCCGGTGTCATTGTAGAACAAACTCCTGATATTCTTCATAGTTTTGTTGAATTTTATTCCTCTTTATACCGCACCCAGGCCCATTACACTATTATCGAACTTGATGATTTTTTATATGATATTGAATTGCCCGCATTGTCGGTCGACCAATCTCGCTTCTTAGACTCCCCTTTGACCACAGAGGAGATTGACAAGGCCATAACTACGTTTGCACATAATAAGACACCTGGCTTGGATGGTTTCCCCATTGAATGGTATCTTCACTATAGGGAATTGCTGGTCCCCCATTTGTTGAAAGTGTTTACTTGTGCTCTGAAGGAGGGACGTCTGCCACCCTCCATGACGGAAGCCCTTATAGTACTCATCCCGAAGCCGCGCAAGGACCCTCTTCTCTGTGAATCGTACCGTCCGATCTCACTTATTAATACAGATGTGAAGATTTTGGCCAAGGTCCTCGCGAGGAGGCTGAATACGGTTGTCACGGACTTGGTCGGGGCGGACCAGTCGGGGTTTATTCCTGGCCGGTCTACCTCGATCAACTTGCGTAGACTTTTTACCAACCTTCAGACGACTCATGATTCTGTGGGGGCCAGGGTTGTGGTGGCCCTGGACACTCACAAGGCTTTTGATTCAGTGGAGTGGCCTTATCTCTTGGAGGTATTGGCGAAATTTGGATTCGGACCGGGGTTCATAAAATGGGTACAACTTCTATATTATCTCCCTCGTGCCCGTATCAGGGTCAATAATTCCGTGTCTGACTCCTTTCCCATCTTTCGGGGTACTAGGCAGGGGTGCCCGTTGTCCCCGTTGCTTTTCGCCCTGGCCATTGAGCCTTTGGCTGCGCAGATCCGCCAGTGTGCGGCTGTTGCGGGCTTTGTGATCGGTGGCTTGGAGGAAAAGGTTTCCTTGTATGCGGATGATATGTTGATATATCTAGCGGATCCACATCAATCCCTCCCCACTCTATTGTCCATTATTGATCGCTTCGGTCACTTCTCGGGTTTCCGGGTGAACTGGAGTAAATCTACTCTGTTCCCCCTGGATCCCCAGGTTCTGCCCCCTTCTCTCGCATTATGCCCTCTCCAGGTGGTAGATCGGTTTCGATACTTGGGGGTTGACATTCAACTTCCCTTGTCTCGTTTCCTCCCCAATAATTTAGATCCCTTGGTTGCCCGACTTAAATCTTCTTTGCAGCTCTGGTCCCAGCTTCCTCTCACGGTTTTGGGTAGGATCAATATTTTTAAAATGATGTTCCTTCCCCGATTTCTGTATGTGTTGAGTCACTCCCCGATATATGTTACCAAACGTCGTTTTCAGGTCATCGATTCGCTCTTCACTTCATTTATCTGGGGGGGTCGGCCGGCACGTGTGGCCAGAGATGCGTTACAGTTACCTGTATTAGCGGGGGGACTGGCAGCGCCCAACCTACGCCTTTATTATTTTGCCTCCCAGTTGGCACACGCACATTGGTGGTTCCATCCCGAGGACAATCATGCTGCGGCGGCCTTGGAGGCGGCTATTTTCACGTCCTATGAATCTCTGCAAAATTTGCTGCACCGTAGATCTACTATGGGCAGGCCGAACACTGCGCTTATCTCGGTCACTCTACGGGTTTTTGCGGCTACCGCATTGGGTGAGGCCGACCCTCCGGGGTCGTACTCCCCTAATGCCCCCCTTTGGCACAATCCTCGGTTTCGGGAGTTTTTCGGTCGGGACGACGGTATTTTTTGGGCCCGTCTTGGGGTGAAGTCTGTTGATCACCTGTATGTCCGGGGAACCTTCCGGTCCTTTGCGGACATGCAGTCCACTTTTGCTGTACCATCTACGGCTCATTTTCGCTACCTCCAGCTGAGACATGCGGCGGCTGCGCAGTTCGGCCTCCGGGATGTCTCGCTGGAGCCATCCCCCTTGGAATATCTCCTCTCTGACTCTTCACATGAGAAACTGGTCTCCACGTATTATCGTAGGCTTTTGCATTCTAAGTCTAAGCGCTTGGCGGTGGTTGAGTCCCAGTGGCGTGAAAACGTCCCGGACTTGACGGAGGAGGTTTGGCATGCCGTCCTTCCTGAACAAATCCCGGTTGTAATTTCCTCCAGGGATAGAGTCATACAATTAAAATTCCTGTATAGGGCTTACTACACTCCCCTGTTCCTTCATAAAATTGGTACATTATCCTCCCCTCTCTGCTCTAAGTGCTCTGATGGTGTGGGATCCTTCTTTCACATGTTCTGGGAATGTCCCCCTGTCCGTGCCTTTTGGTCAGGGGTGACGGCCTTTATAACTGATATCTCTCAATTGTCCAATGTCTGTAACCCCCTTCGTTGTCTCCTAGGATATGTGGATGATGAGGATGCTCCGGCTCGCACGAAACTATTTCTGCGTTTGCTCTTTTTCTATGCTAGGAAAGCTATTGCTCTCCGTTGGAAATCTTCCACACCCCCTGACGTTCCATTTTGGGTCTCTATTGTTAATCAGGCTCTGCCTCTGTATAAACTGACGTATGAGGCCAGAGGATGTCCGAAGAAATTCAATAAAATCTGGTCCTTCTGGGTAGACTCTGATCTTACTGCCTCCTCGGTGTCTGACGCCTCCTAGGCGATGTCTACAGTGCCTTCTTTTGCTCCGCATGTGTCGTTATATCTTGCTTATAATAATGTGTTACCCCCCCTTTTACCACGATTACTGGGTATTCTCTGTACTGTGGTTTTATTTTGTTAGATGATTGGAGAGGATGCTTTGTATGTTCTGTATCCTCTCTTTTATGTTGCACTGCCATTTTTCTTTTGGTGTATTGTGTTTTGTTTGTTTAATAAAAAACCTTTAAAAAAAAAAAAAAAGACAACAATGCTAACACTGGGGCAGACACTTTTGTAAACACACAAGGTGCTGAAGCGAGACCAAAGGGTAAATCCACAAATTGATAATGCTCCTCGCCCACGGCAAAGGGCAGAAAGCGCTGATGTCCGATATATTGGGATATGGAGGTAAGCGTCCTTAATATCGATAGAGGCCAGAAGATTCCCTTGATGAAGGGATGCCACCACCGAACTGATGGACTCCATCTGGAAATTCTTTACCCGCACAAAGAGGTTCAGGGATTTGAAATCCAAGATCAGGCGAAGTTTGCCTTCCTTCCTGGGAACTGTAAACAGGTTTGAATAAAAACCCTGAAAATGTTCAGAGTGTGGAACCGTTACAATTACGCCTTGCAGTAGCAAATATTGTACCGTCCCGAGGAGACCACGCAAGCAGTCTGGGGACAAACGCAGGATGGAAGGAAAAAACCTCTCTGGAGGATAAGACCAAAATTCTTGTAGCTGGACCGAATCAGCTTGTGGACCCACCTGTCTTGAAACAAAAAGGTCCATGGGTCCCAGAAAAAAAACGGAGACGCGCCCCCCCCCCCCCCCCCCACTCCAGATAAGGCTGAAGGTGCCCCTTCAGGCAGAAGAGAGCTTGTCTGCAGGTCTGTAAAGACCTACTTTCGGCTTACCAGACAAGGGCATCTTGGAACCTCCAGAGACGTTCCGAGCAGATTTGGACCCTTTTTCTCGAGACCCTGAGGGACAAAAAAAATGCTTCTGAGCCGAGCAAAAAGGACCACGTCTGCGACAAAAATCATTGCCCCTGGAGGCCTGTGGGAGGAGAGTACTCGTCCCATCCTGTGACTCCCTTAAGGATTTCATCGAGGCAAGATCCAAACAGGCAATCCCCCACAAAGGGGAGATTTGTAAAGGCCTTCTTGAAAGCTTAGTCTGCAGACCAGCATTCCAGCCATATCATGCGCCGAACAATGCTGTCACAGACAGCCTAGAAACAAAGGGAGCCGCATCCAGAGAGAAGTCCGAGACTGCAACTCCTGGACCAACTGGTCTGCCAGCTAAGTAAAGGCAGGGGGAAGTTGTTCCCCATCCAGATCCTGGCGTAAAAAACTTAGCCCACTCCATCAAGGTCTGGGACACCAAGGCAATGGTGAACACAGGCCTATGGACTGAACTGGCCATAGTAAACATGTGATGGACCAAGGTCTCCCTTCCTATCAAAAGGGTCTTTAAAAGCCGGAGACTCCTCCCCCGGAATCAGGGTGATTTGTTCAGCCTGGAAACCAGGGAATTCACCACAGGTGGGACAGCCCACTTTAACACTGACTTTTCAAAAGGGTACTTATCTAGCGAAACGCTTTAGGAACCACCAGATTGCTTTTAGGATAACCCCACTGATTTGCGACAATTAAGTCAAAATAGGCAGTAAAAGGAGGGGGAAAAAAAAAAAAAAAAAAAACTTTTGCCACTTGAGGATACCGAAGGTGACCGGCCCCTCCAACGCAGCTGTATCTTCCATTTTTAAAGTTTCCAGCACTGATATAACCAGTGCCTCCACCAGCGCTTTTTCATGCGCGGCTTTAGTAGCAGACCCAGCAGGGTGACTCGTGTCCGCGGCGCCCAAATCAGACTCAGAACCTGAGGAGACAGTAGGAAGGCAAGGGCGGTGGATGCTTTTTGCAGGACCAAAATCAACCTTGGACACTGATGACTCCAGAGCTGCCGCCATCGCAGACAGGATGGACTGGGGCCCTGAAGGGCCCGCCGCCTCTGAGATGGGATCTGGGGTGAAATTTGCTTCAGGGACTATGTTAACCAAAGAACCACCCAGGGAATCTTAAAAAACCCTGCCAAGTGACCCCCCACTGCTGCGCTAGTGGCACTACAAGTCCCAGCACAGCTGAATCGCTGTTATAGCAAAGAGAGAGCTCCGCCTAGGGAACACGCAACAACTCACCACCACCGATTCACACAGAGCTGGAAGCTGTACACCATGCGGCGGTCAGAGAGAGTCTAGGACTTAGCACTAGAGGTCCACCGCCACAGACACCACTCACAAGGCTCCAAAAACATGGCCGCCATTCTATTCTGGGAAACTACAGAAAAATGGTGGCCGGACTACACAAACATGGCCGCCAAATACACAGCTAGCCATCCACGGCAAAATGGTGGTACTCAGTTTGGTTACAAGCCGTGTCAGAAGAATTACAACTCCACAGAGGGGTGGGTGCTGTGTCCGTTAACATACATCAGAGAAATGGATTTTACGCTATGTCAAAAATCCCCTTTTCTCTTTCGTTCATTGATGGACACAGCTCCTGATTGTCCTAACCATTGGGACGTCCCAAAGCAGTGTTCAAAATGAGGGATGCGAACAGTGAAATAATTCCTCAGGCTAGGCAGTAGCCAAAAAGGCAACAGGAGCTCAACAACTGGAGCCCACCCGAAAAAAAAAAAAAAAAAACAATACACCCTCAAAGAGGATCAAGTCCACTAAACAGCAGCCAGCAAAACCTTGCGGCCAAAAAAAGCATCTGCAGATGCCAACACATCCACTTTATAGAACTTTATGAAAGTGTGCACCGACGACCAGATGGCCGCCTTGCAAACCTGCGTCACTGATGCCCAATAAGGGAAGGCCCAGGAGACACTGCGCGCCTGAGAAGAGTGCGCCTTGACGGGGAGAGGAGGAACCTGGCCCTTAATGAAATAGGCCTGAATCACAGTCTGTCTGATCCATCTAGAAATGGTAACAGAAGAACCCTTTCCGAGGCCCATCCGTGAGCACAAATAGGGAGTCTGACTTCCTATAAAAAAAAAAAAAAACAAAAAAAACTCCGTAGCTGCAAGGTACACCCCAATTGCCCGAACCACATCCAAGGCAGGCAAGGCAATTTCCTTTGGTTAGGCCTGGGACACAGGGAAGGCAACACCATATCTTCATTCAAATGAAAATCAGACAACCTTTGGGAGGGACAACGAACAGGGGCAAAGAACCACCTTATCGCTGTTGAATCACCAAGTAAGGTGAATGACAGGATAATGCTGCCAGTTCCGACACCACGCATGCAGAGGTGATAGCCACCAAAAAGGCCACCTTCTGAGACTGCATGAGCAAGGGAATCTCCCGAAGATTCTGAAAGGGAGGCTTCTGGAGGACCAAAAGCACGAAATTGAGGTCCCAAGGCGGAAAACTGAGACTGTACTGGAGCAACCTAATGTCGGACACCCTCAAGAAAGGTACGCACCAGGTAGTGTGTGGCCAAGGGTCGTTGGAAGACCGCCAAAGCCGACACCTCGCCCTTGATGGTACTCAGAGAAATGGATTTTACGGTAAGAAAAAAAATCCCATTTTCTCTTTCGTTCACCGCCAAACGTAGCTGCTGCTTGAAATCATAGACGGATGGGACGTCCAAAAGCAGTAACCACTGAGAGGTGGGGAAAGGACAAACTTGAAAGAATGCAATTCCCACGGCTAACATAGCCAACTATATAACATGGAGCCCAACAAGCAACAACTGGGGCTCAATTACAGCAAAATCATCAAGGAGAAGGAAAAGTAAACTTCTCCTTAAAACGGTGGCCTGCAAAACCTTGCGGCCAAATGACATCAGTGGATGCGAACACATCCACTCTGTAAAACTTGGTGAACCTATGTACAGACGACCAAGTGGCCGCCTTGCAAACCTGCATCACTGATGCCTGATGGTGGAAAGCCCAAGAGGCACTAAAACGCCCGCGTAGAGTGAGCCGTGACAGGGAAAGGAGGAACATTGCCCTCAAGGAGAATACGCCTTCACCACCGTCTGTCTGACCCATTGAGAGATGGTCGCCGCAGATGCAGCCTGACCCTTACAGGGCCCATCCGTATTCACAGAGTCGGACTTACGAAAGGACTCCGTAGTCTCCAGATACACCCGTATCACCCAAACCACATCCAAGCAATGCAAGGCAATATCTTTAAGATGTGAAGGTTTCGGACAGAGTGACGGAAGCACTATGTCTTTGTTCAGATAGAAGCCTGAAACCACCTTAGGAAGAAACTATGGATTAGGCCGTAACACTACCTTATCCCTTTGTATTACCAGTTAATGAGAGCGGCAAGATAGCGCCGCTAGTTCAGAAACCCTGCGCGCAGAGGTAATAGCCACCAAAAAGGCAACTTCCTGCTACAAGGCGAGCAAGTAAATGCCTCTTAGGTTCTCGAAAGGAGATTTCTGAAGAACAGAAACAAACAAATTAAGGTCCCAAGGAGGTAACGGAGACGTCCTTGGGGGGGGGGGTGGGGAGCCAAATGGCGAACCCCCTGAAGAAATGTACGAATCAAAGAGTGCGTAGCCAAAGGGCATTGGAAGTACACAGCCAAGGCCAAGATCTGACAGACACTTAAGAGTGCCCAACACCAAACGTTGGTCAACTCCTTTCTGTAGAAAGGTCAGAATCCAGCTGATAGCAAAGGATCTAGGATGCAGCTTCAGCGATTCGCACCAAGCAATGTAGGCTTTCCACGTACGATGATAAATCTACCGAGAAGTGAACTTCCCAGCCTTGCGCAAGGTAGGGATCACAGAATCAGAGAGAACCCTGTCCTTTAACACCTTGCTGTCAACAGCCAAGGCGTTAAAGCCAGAGACTGTAAAGCAGGATGGAATATTGGACCCTGAGATAGAAGATCTTCCTACAGAGACGTGTCCACGGACCTGCGACCTTCAGCTGAATCACGTCAGCATACCAGGATCTCTGGGGCCAATCGGGAACCACCAGAATCCCCTCCAACTTGACCCTGCATAGCAGGCGAGATAAAAGTTTCAGCGGAGGAAACGCATAAATTAGCCCTACAGGGCGTCTACTGCATCGGCCAAAGGAGCTCTGGACCGAGTCACAAACTTTGAAACTTTCCTGTTTTGTCTGGAGGCGAACAGGTCCACATCCGGGGTCCCCCACTGGAGACACAGCTGGTGGAAAACCTGTGGATGCAGGGACCACTCTGCCTGATCCAGGGTTTGACGACTCAGGTAGTCCACCTGCCAATTGACTACGCCGGGAATGTACACGGCAGATAAGGCTGGGATGTAGTCCTCTGCCCAGCGCAGGAACTCAGTTATCTCCAGAGCCGCCAGGGCACTCCTGGTGCCCCCTTGAAGATTGACATATGCCACGCCCGTGACATTGACGGACTGGACTTGGACAGAACACCCCTTGAGATTGTCCGTCCAGTGGAACAGGCTCAACTTGATTGTTCTCAGTTCCAGAAGGTAGATCGGGAGCTTGGACTCTGCCAACGTCCAGGTCCCTTGAACAATCAGGGTGCCCCCCGTTCAGAATACTGGAAGGAAGGATTTCCCATGGAGAAGATTCGGAGAGCTGAGCCACCAATTCAGGGAGTCCTTGGATCTCCAACTCAAAGGAATCAGACTGTCCAGGGATAGAGGATCCTTGTCCCATTTGACAAGGATCTCCTGTTGCAAAAGTCTCGTGTGGGCCTGCGCATATGGTACGGCCTCAAAGCAGGACACCATCAGGCCCAGCACCTGCATAGATGACCTGAGAGACACCAGATCGCAAGCCAGCAACGACAGAATCACTTCCCTTAACTTTCGTAACTTCACAGAAGGTAGAAATACCTTTGCCGAAGCGGAATCTAGGATCATCCCTAGATACTCCAGTCTGGTTGTTTGAACCAGAGCAGATTTCTGAAGGTTGAGATTCCAACTGAAGCAGTTGTGAATGGTCACCTCCAAAACCGGTTTCAATGTCACAGACGAGTCCACTTGGATAAGATCGTCCAGGTACCCAAGAATCGCCATTCCTCTGTCGTAGCAGAGCCAGGATAGGGGCTAACTCCTTGGTGAAGACCCTGGGAGCAGAGGCGAGACCAAACAGTAACGCCACAAATTGAAAATGGTCCTTGCCCACCGTGAAGCGGAGGAATCGATGATCCTGGCAAATAGGGACATGGAGATAGGCATAGGCACATAGGCACAAAGCGGTTCAGAGTTTTGAGGTCCAAGATTGGACGCAATTTGCCCTCCTTCCGTGGAACGGTAAACATGTTCGAATAGAACCCTCAAAAGCGTTCCTGGTGAGGAACTGGTACAATCACGCCTTATGACAGCATATCCCGAATCACTTCCTGCAGCCCTGCAAGGAAATCTGGGGACAGCTAAAGATTGGAGGGAAAAAAATCTGTCTGGCAGACGGGAACGAAACTATCTTGCACCCAGACTGAATTACCTCGTGGATCCACCTGTCGTGCAACAGTGAGGTCCAAGGATCCGGGAAGAAACCGAGAAGTCACCCTACCCCTGAAGTGTGTTCCTAATTGGTCAGTGAGTTCCAAGGCAGATGACCGTATACAGGTGTCAATATAAGACCTCAATACGTTTGTCATACGGCTCAGGGAGAGATGAGGATTCTGCCACCGGTAAAACCGTGTGAATACCGCATATCTGGGGGTCGACCTGAGGGGGGCGTCCATTTGCGTAAGATCTCTTCATCAAACGGGTAGTGTCTAGCCAAATGTTTGAGAATTGCAAGCGTGCGATTAGGTCGCCGCCATTGTTCCTCCACTAAAGCGGACAAGACTTCAGGACAAGGGAAAACCTTGGCCTGTTTCTTTGCCCTGAGGGATCCAAAGGCTACCGAGGCTCCTTGTGAGTTAGAAATTTTGCATCCGTGATTTTTAGGATGTCCCTCACTGAGGATATTAAAGCATCTACCAGCGCCTTTTCCTGTGCCAAGGCGGTTGTGGAAACATCCTCTTCCGCGTCAGAAAAGTCTGAATGCGGGGACGCAGCCTCCAAAAGGGGTTCTGCGTCGCCGGCGACCATATCGGCCTCAGAATCTTAGGTCTGAGATGAGACAGGCGAGGGCCAAGGGAGTTTCTTAGTAAATGCTGCCACAATAACTTTGTCCATTTTTCTGGACATTTCTTGCATCACAGACAAAGTCACATCATGAGCATTAGAAGCAGGCCCCAACGATACATCGGGGGTCGAAGACAAACTTGGGGAATCCATGCTAGACATATGGCCAAACAGTAGGATTGCACAGTAAGAATGTTAAGAGCAGACAGGGAAACGGGGAAACACCGGAACCTGCACCGCAAGGAGCTAAGCAGAAGCTTCTCCTGAAAACAGAAGCAATGGCCTAAGAGGGAGCAATCCGTGCCCAATCACCAAATATTAACACCCCTGAGGCTAAGTGAGGTTACAAAGGCACCACAGGTCCCAGCAAGTCTGCCGCTACCGACGTGCACTGCGCATTTAGGAGGCGATGGCGATGCACACAGCGCTACTCCGGGGGATAATCCTAAGCTCCCTAAAGGCCTGAAACCCCTCTGAAGATGAAAAGGTGAAGGCCGGGGTAATTAAACTCAGAGTAGTTACCACATGGAGAACACAGCAAGGTCCATCAGCAGCATGGAGAAGAGAAGGTAGAAACGTCCCCGCCCACAAGAGCCAGAAGCTCCTGTGCAGTTTCGTCTCGGCTCCAGCAAAATAGCCACCGGCATTACAGTGATAGGGATACCCAGGCAGGCAGGCTGCTGAGGCCTGTTAAGGCTGCAGGACATGGCAATATGGTGGCTTTGCACCGATGATCACGTGACCTTGGGCCTAGTGAGGCCTATCCTACTAACAGGCCTGGGGGCCCTGGCAGGGGTCATCCCGGCAGATGAAACCCCCCCCCCATCCTCATAGCGGCATGAGGCGCAACCATGTACCCCCCTCTGAGGCCTCGGCCTAACCCCCCCCCCCCCACTACCCGGTATAGCACCAGAGGCGACTTACATAGGGGACCCCCCACGAAAAGTGTCCCGGTGGTCTAGAGCCCAGGGTAGGGAGAGGTCAGGGTAGGAGGGGAAAGGTCCCAGGTGACCCCTCATAGTGGAGGAGGGTGGTAGGAGGTTTGGGTACCCGAGGGTCCTAATCACCTATGGAGGAGCCCACGTCCCGCCCAGGCCCGCTAATCAGACGTGGGGACTGTACTTACTGGACCACACTGCTGATGCTGGGCGTCCATCCTGACAGACTGCCTCTGCACCACAGTGAGGGCATTGTAGGCCAAGAGGCACGCTGCGACACTGGCATGCCAGGTGTGTGCATCCCAGCGGGGTGTTTCACCCGCAGGCCAGTCCCCGTCTGTGGGACTATTATCGCTATGGAGACCCAGTGCGGAGCTACGGTCTGCAAGCGTTCCATGGCACAAACTGGGAGACCATAAGGCTCTCATATAGCCAGTCAGAAAACCAGCCAGCATTCCACAGTAACTGGAGTCAGTATCAACAAAAAAATAAAATAAAAAACGGTTCCCTTTAAGACGTTTAAAACAGAGCTAGGACAAAAAGGTCCCAGCAGGGAGGCGTTTGGCCACTCCTAAGACCAGGCAGCTAAAACTGAAGATGCAACGGTTCTTATCCATCCGTCTATGATTTAAAGCAGCAGCTACGTCTGTCGGTGGACGAAAGAGAAAACTGAGTATCTATGACAAGGAGATGGAGTACACCCCCTGGGACTGCCCATAGGCGTAGACAGATTCTTTCTGCCTAGTATCCTACTCCTGTAGAGGGCAGTATAACCCAATGGTTAGGAAGATCAGGAGCTGTGTCAGTCAACGCACAAAAGAAAATACTTTTTTCACATCATTCAACTCGTCCCTAGGAAAGTACCAGGCTATTCCTACATGTATGATTTAAACACAATTGTTTCACTTGCTTATATGGCTCAGCCCAACCACATCAATTTGTAAAATGTGACAGATACAACAAAAGCAAAAACCTTGATTCTTAGAAGTTAATCAAATGACTCCACATTAGGGATAATCAAGCATGATGCATTTGCACTTTTTTTTTTTTTAAAGACTAGTAGTCCTTTAAAATTTGCCTGTATAAATACAACTAGATTATGAGAATAAATACACACCTGTTGATCATGTCATCCAGCTTAGCCAAGTCAGTGTGAGGAAAGGCGGGTTCCTCAACCTCCAAGGGAGGAGGTGCATCCCCTTGTGTCTGATCATCTGGGGGACTAACTGGGGAATTTTCATTGGAAGAATCAGGTGAAGAAGTCTGCCCAAAACATGAATACATTGTCTCATTACATGAATACATTGTCTCATTACTCTTAAGTGCATAATTATTAAGTGCATAATTATCACCTCCTCACTTAACGTATCTAAACACATTTTAGGTTCTGAAAAGTAAAAAAGGGAAAAAAAAAAAAAAAAACAATTGCAACCAAAATGATTTCTTACAAACTTAACAAATCAAGACTCAAGACTCTTTAGTACGAGAAATTCAAAACAACCAATGTAACAATAAAAGAAGTCTTATATCCATGATATAATATCTGAAATAAAAATATAGGTACAATTTTGATGTTTTTTTCCATGTTAACGTAAAGCATTAGGCTAGACCCACAATGCTCACTTTCTGCTGGCATCAATGCCACGCCTGTATCCTGTAAAGGGTTGAGTTCAGAGGGAGGAACCAGTGAGGTCTGTGTGAAGTGTGTGTGTTTTTTGTGCAGGACATGGAGACTGGCAGCCAGAGCAGTAAGTGAGCCTTCATTAGGTGTGGCTTGCTTGAAAAAATTTTGCATGGCAACAATTTCACTTTAACAAAGACAGATAGAATGTGGGACTATGCAGGGCACTTGTCAGTCTGGGATATAGAACAAAATATTTTCCTGTTTTGGCCACCCCTCTTTAAAAACATTAATAAAACCTCCTTGTGAAACATATGTAGCAGCATATCTTAGCTCTTATGTTCTTTTATGTGTGCTTTTTGTTTTGTAGCCTGTCACTCCTGTCAGTAAGTGGCTCCACTAACTTGTAGGCTCCACTGGAGCCTTCTGTACCTGTGAGAGCTCCAATCAGGTCTACATCCTGACAGACCAGCGGAACTACGACTCAGCAATCAAAGCCACGCTTCCTTCAATTTCTTTGCCAAGATATTGTTTGGAACTGATCTGCGATGCGGTGAAGATCTCAATGCTCACTACCCGAACTTCGGGTTCAAGCAAGCAGTGCAGAGGGACACAGAATGAGGCACTTCAACAACGTTGATGTCTCATTCACTTCTGTGGGTGTCTTAAGTTCACTTGTGGTTCGACTGCAGGAGAAGGCCAGGATTTTTACCACAGACCCAGCCTAAAGTACAAATATCTGCGTGCACAAGGCCTAGAAAACAATGCTTATCGTAGGGCTTACCCATAGGTACAGTAAAGGTCTCCTAAACATGCACAGTTTATATTTACTTTAGTAGCAGCCAGCACTATCACTAGCTCATGCGCACTGACTATAGATCATACTTTAACCACTTGCCGACCGCCGCACGCCGATCTACGTCGGCGGTCAGCCCCTCACAGGCAAAGTGACGTAGGGCTACGTCACTAGCTTGTGAGGGTCTAGGGAGCGAGCGCGCGCCGCCGGAGGCGTGGTCACGGGCCCCCCCGCGCGTGTGACCGGCGGACCCGATGTCCGCCGGCCACTCTGCGATCGGCGGGGGAGAGGGAGAAAGTCAGGCAGCTTGTGTAAACAAGCTGCCTGTCATTCTCCCCTCTGTATGAGAGCTGATCATATGGATCTACTATGTAGATCCGTTGATCACTCTGCATACAGCTGAAGCCACAGCCAATCACAGTTAGAATCACGCCCCTAGGGACACACACAGCCCCTCCCTCTCAAATAAAGTTAACCCCTTCACTACCAGTGTATTTTTACAGTAACAGTGCATATATATAGCACTGATTACTGTAGAAATGTCACTGGTAACCCCAAAAGTGTCAAAAATGTCAGTCAAGGGTCCGATCTGTCCGCCGCAATGTCGCAAAAAAAAAAAAAATCGCAGATCGCCGCCATTACGCGTTAAAAAAAAAAAACAACAAAAATGACAAAAATCTTTCCCTTAGTCAGTAAACGCAATAACTTTTGCGCAAACCAATCAAAATACGCTTTTTGCGATTTTTTTTACCAAACATAGGTAGCATAAAACAAATTGGCCGAAAATGTTAAAAAATTTTGATTTTTACATTTTTTTTGGGGGGAATTTCATATAAAAAAAATATTGCTATTTTTGCAAAATTGACGCTCTTTTTTTGTTTATAGCGCGTGATCAAAAAAATCGCACAGGTAATCAAATACCGCCAAAAGAAAGCTCTGTTTGTGGGAAAAAAAGGACGCCAAATTCGTTTAGGTACAGCGTCGCACGACCGCGCAATTGTCCGTTAAAGTCACGCAGTGCCGAATCGCAAAATAACCCCTGGTCGTTTAGCAGCCAAATCCTCCGGGGCTTAAGTGGTTGATATTTATAATGAAACCCACCACCTTGCATGCTCTGTAACCAAATATTACACTAAGATTTATACAAATCTAAACTCCAGTCTACCAATTACAAAATTTATGAATATATAATAGGTTTTTATACGTTTGATAAACCTTAAATCTTCCACCAATATCAAATTACTATACACGTTTGCAGGGGGGGGGGGGGGGGCAAGTTTGCTTTTTGGGGGCTCTTCTTAAAGTGGGGCGATTTCTATAAGTGGGGAGCACTTCTGATTCTGCACTTCAGAGAATGCACAAAGTGAATGAACACAGGAAAGGCTGAGATATACACCACATAGACTGCTGCACTCTCTACCACTCCTGACAGCAGTGTCCTCTATCCTTAAACTCTCTCTGCTTCACCCCTCTTCTCCACCCCACAGCTTATATATATCACCCTCACTTCTGTCCTCACCATCTCCTGCTACTTCTAAATCCACACGCACCCAAATCCTCCAGGACACTGGGGCATGTCCCTTCATATAAAATCACACTCATATTACCACCTCACCTTTCTGCTTCTCCTAGCCTCTGGAGACATATCCCCCAAACCTTGGGCCTCCATCATTTACCCGTGCTCAACACACCACTTACCCTGCACACTCTGGCTGCAGCCGCACTCAGCACAATCTAGTTCCCATCTCTCTTCTTCCCAAGACCAGACTCCCTTTCTCTTGCGCCCTTTGGAACGCCCGCTCTGTCTGTAATAAACTCACCTCGCTTCACGAATCCGACACTGCATCTTCTGCTGCCCTATCCCAAGGTGGTCTTCTATGGACTCACACCCCTAGACCCAATGGACGCAAGGGAGGGGGTGTCGGGATCCTTCTAGCCCCACATAGCACCTTTCAGGTACTTCACCCACCTCCCTCTGTCACTCTCCTCATTTGAGGTACACTGCATTCGTCTTTTCTCCCCTGTTTCTCTAAGGTTAGCTGCGACTTACTGCCCCCCTGGACCAGTATCGACCTTTCTTGATGACTGGCTACCCTACTTTCTCTTCCAAAATCCACACAATCATTCTCGGCGACTTCAACATCCCTATTAATACTAACACTCCTGTCACTTCCAAACTTCTCAGTACCTCCTCCTTTGACCTGAAGCAATGGATACATGCTTCTACTCACTCTGAAGGCAATATCCTTGACCTTGTTTTCTCCCACCTATGCATTCTGCACAACCTTTCAAACAATCCTTTCCCTCTCTCTGATAACTACCTTATTAGTTTCACTCTCTCCCTCTCCTCCACCTCCTCTCCCTCCAGCTACCTTACAGTTACCCGCAGAAACCCAACGCCATCTCAACCCTTCTCTTCTCTGCTACCGACCACCTCTGACAAAATAGCTCCTCTGTCCTGCACCAACCTTGCCACTTCTGTCTACAACGCTTCACTCTTAGCCTCCCTGGACACACTGGCCCCCCTCACCACACACCGAATCAGGCCCTGACCCCTTCAACCTTGGCAAGCAGCAGTGTTAATTTTGGCAGCAAATTTCAATTTAGTTTTAGTCTTAGTCTTAGGACTAAAATGGCATTTTAGTTTTAGTCCTATTTTAGTCTTCTGCAAGTGTTTTAGTTTTAGTCGTATTTAGTCGACTAAAACTCCAGTATATTTTAGTCGACTAAAACGCCCTACATTTTAGTCGACTAAAACTAATTTTAGTCATCTATAATCAAATGGGTGTAGTTCAATTGTAATTTGTAATGCATTATTTAAGCATTTCTCTACAATTTCCAAACTCTTTATATACTACTGCTGGTCCTGGAGTGAAAAATCTAATATGTTATTATTTATGCTTTGAGCATGCACCAGTATTAATTTTTGGCAGCAAATTTCGATTTAGTTTTAGTTATAGTCTTTTGACTAAAATGCCATTTTAGTTTTAGTCGTATTTTAGTCATCTGAATTGTGTTAGTCGACGAAATTAACACTGGCAAGCAGATAACACTAGAAATCTGAAAAAGCATAGCCGTGCTCTTGAGCGCCTATGGCGTAAGACTAGGTCTCAGAAGGACTTCAACCGATATAAATCTGCCCTCCAAAAATACAATTCCAGTCGCCACACTGCCAAACAGACCTATTTTATTACTCTCATTATCAGCCTGTCATCACGCCCTCAGCAACTCTTCGCTACCTTTAATTCTCTACTTCGTCCTCCACTACCGCCTCCCACCGACTCACTCACTGCCCAGGAGATTGCCTACAATTCGTAAGGAGATCATTGCTGTTCAGATCCCTTCCATACCTTATGCTTCATGCCCACAGGTGCGATCATTTCTTCCCTCATTTAACCCCGCCACTATAGATGAGGTTGCAAAACTACTTGTATAACGGAAAAAACCCAGCGCTTTTGGTGTGTCTAAATAAATTATTAAATAAAGTTAGACAATCCGTGAATAAAAATATAAAATGATAAAATACAAGTACAAAATAAGCTGCTAGCTGCAAATAAAGTGCATGTGCCTTTAAATTGTGAAACCAGTGTTGCAGCGCTGCTTAAAAATCAATAAATATGTGCAAATATATCAATGCATGAGTGAACATGTGCAAATTTCTCAAATTGCTAACCCACTGATCACAAAAAATAAATTAGTAAATAAATAATCATTAAACATGGCCATCAAAGTGCTAGTGACTTGTGCATAATGTGCAAAAAGCAATTCATGAATGTCCAATCAAGTGCTGATAAATCCTCTGTGTTGATGACTCAGGGTGTAATCGCCCTTGTGGTAATGTACTCACCACAAGATGCTAGGTCATCAGCAGTTTAATAATCCATGGCAGCTTGCCTCGCCAGTCCTGTTGGAACAGATCCCTTCTGTGGTCCTACTTGCTTCATATGTCCTCAGATATAAAATAGAGGCCAAACATGGTGAAGTACGTTTCACTTAGTTTAATTAAGCATAGGGACTGATACTTACAAAGTAAAAGCAACATGGAGATTCGGCTCGGTGGTTGCTGCTCTCGCAGCGTGCGCCTCACCGGCCGGAAGGGACGTCAGGTCCGCTCAGCCACTGTGATGAGTGGTGAGTACATTATCACAAGAGGGATTACACCCTGAGTGATCAACACAGAGGATTTATCAGCACTTGATTGGACATTCATGAATTGCCTTTTGCACATTATGCACAAGTCACTAGCACTTTGATGGCCATGTTTGATGATTATTTACTAACTTTTTTTTTTTGCTAAACTACTTGCCAACGTCCACTTAACGACCTGCCCTCTGGATCCTGTTCCCTCGCAAATGCTACGTTTACCTTCTGGCCCTATTCTACGCTCTCTAACCCACATCTTCAATCTCTCCCTCTCTTCTGGCATCTTCCCCAACTCTCTAAAACATGCACTAGTCAGCCCAATACTTAAAAAGCCCTCACTGGACTCAACCGATCTGAACAACCTACGCCCTATTTCCTTGCTCCCCTTTTCATCCAAACTCCTCGAACGTCTAGTCTACAACCGACTGTGCGATCACCTTGCCAAAAATAGCCTCCTTAATCCCCTTCAGTCTGGATTTCGGCCTCAACACTCCACTGAAACTGCTCTCCTAAAACTGACAAATGTGATCTACTAATGGCCAAAACCAATGGACACCATTCTGTACTCCTACTTCTGGACCCTTCTGCTTCCTTTGATACGGTTGACCATCCCCCCCTCCTCAAAAATCTCCATGCCTTTGGTCTCCCCGACTGTACTCTTCACTGGTTATCTTCCTACTTATCCAACCGCACCTTTAGCGTTATGTACAATTCTACTGCCTCCTCTCCTCTTCTCTGTTGGGGTCCCCCAAGGCTCTGTTCTTGGACCCCTCCTATTTTCAATCTACACCTCCTCTGGGTCAGCTGATAGCCTCCCACGGCTTCCAATACCATCTCTATGCGGACGATACCCAAATCTATCTATCCACCCCTCAGCTCTCTCCCTCAGTCTCCTCCCGTATCACTAATTTACTATCAGATATATCGGTCTGGATGTCTCACCATTTCCTCAAACTCAATCCATCCAAAACCGAGCTTATAATTTTTCCTCCACCATGTGCCCCTTCACCTGATTTCTCTGTCAATAACGATGGCATTACTATCAGCCCATCCCCGCATGCCAAGGTCTTAGGTGTTGTCCTGGACTCTGAACTCTCCTTCAAACCCCACATCCAATCGCTGTCCAAATCTTGCCGCCTCAGCCTCCGCAACATCTCCAAAATACGCCCCTTTCTAACCAAAGACACAACAAAGCTCTTAGTTCACTCCCTGGTCATCTCGTGCCTCGACTACTGCAAATCCCTTCTCGTTGGCATACCTCTACACAGGCTATCCCCCCTTCAATCCATCATGAATGCTGCCGCCAGACTCATTCCCCTTACCAATCGCTCAGTGTCCACTGCTCCTCTCTGTCAAGCCCTCCACTGGCTTCCGCTCACCCAACAAATTAAATTCAAAAGGCTTTCAAAATGCTTACAACATCTTACAAAGCAATCCACAGCTTAGCCCCTAGCTACATCACTAGCCTAGTCCCAAAATACCAACCAAATCGCTCTCTTCGTTCCTCTCAAAACCTCCTGCTCTCTAGCTCCCTCGTTACCTCCTCCCATGCTCGCCTCCAGGACTTTTCCAGAGCCTCTCCAATCCTATGGAACTCCTTACCCTTATCTGTCCTATTAACTCCTACTCCATTAACTTTTAGGCGATCTCTGAAAACCCTCCTTTTCAGAGAAGCCTATCCTACCCACATCTAACAAATGTACCTCCATTTTCTCCATCAGCCCATCCCCCACGGTTATTGCCTTTTGTTTCACTTGACCCCCCCCCTTCTAGATTGTAAGCTCTAACGAGCAGGGCCCTCTAGTTCCTCCTGTTTTGAATTGTATTGTAACTGTATTGTCTTCCCTCACATTGTAAAGCTCTGCGTAAACTGTTGGCGCTATATAAATCCTGTATAATAATAATAATAATAATATACAAAGCATGAAGTATGATCTGAGGAAGTCCTAGGAGCTGACCAAGTAACAGGTTTTATGCTCTTGAGTTCTTTAGCTATTCTTTACTACGTTATAAATAACAGCAAACTGTTAACATGACCACGAGATGGCATGTAAGCATTGGCCTTCTCTGTCCCACAGATTTTTCAAAATTATTTACAGGTATTTGGACAATGTGGCTTAAAATTTGGTGGCTATGTCAAAGTTAATAAAGTTTGGATGTGCATGCACAATATCTGGTCATGGCCAGTGCTGGCCTAAGGCTGCATTCACACTTGAGCGTAGCGTTTTACTGCGATTTTTACAGCGATTTTCAGGCGTTTTTAGAGGCAGGCATTGACATCTATCAAAAACGCTGGTAATCAGCCCAAAAAGAAGCTCGTGTACTTTTTTCAGCTACAGGCGTTTTGCAAAACGCTCAGATGTGAACAGGGGCCATTTAAATGAATGGGGTTTTACTTGTTGGCCGTTTTGGTACTTTTTTTTTAGCGTTTTTGGAGCTGAAAAACACTCAAAAAACGCCCAGGTGTGAATGGAGCCTAAATGAATCTTAGAAGGCGTATTAAGGCAACCTCAGAAATTATTAAAAAACGGCCTAATTAAATTTTTCCTATCTGTAAAAAAAAAAAAAGAAAACACATATTGTAATCCTATAGTGGTACACTACTATTGAGATTCAGACATTTGCGGCTCATATCTAAATAAGCAAGACACTAAAAAGGTAGGATCCCTTTGGATTTCATTTTCATTCACAAACTTAAGGCGATTAATTGGTTAATGCATCTTGTACCCTTTACCCACTTTTTAGGGTTGACAAACAGCTAAGTCAGAGGAAACATCATAGGAGATGAACTACTTAAATAATTTACCAACTTGGTAAATAGGATATTGGCTGTGAACCTCTTCCCCCCTTTGTAGCTGCCTTATGGTATTAAACTGCCAAAGAAAAGCACTCCATCGAAGGGCATGTGCAAAATGCACATTTTCTGCAACAGACCAGCCACCCAAAACGTTAAGCCATAAAATTACGCCCAGAGGCACAGAAAATAAGGACATCCTGGAGATTTGATGGATCACATTATCCATGGCATCTACTAACAGTAGAGCGTAGAGAAAATACCATACTCTTGCAGAAAGAATAGTAGTATTAGTTGACTGTGTAGTTCTCCAGTATAGTTCAAAGCCTGGACAACATACAGCGCCTTGAAAAATTCAACATTTTGACATTACACAACCAAAAACAAATGTATTTTATTGGGATTTTATGTGATAGACCAACACAAAGTGGTATAAAATTGTGAAGTGGAAGGAAAATGATAAATGGTTTTCAACATTTTTTACAAATAAATCTCACAACTGTGGCATGCATTTATATTTAGCCCCCTTTACTCAGATACCCTTAACTAAAATCTAGTCAAACCAATTCGCCTTCAGAAGTCCCCCAATTTAGTAAAAAACAGTCCACCTGTGTGAAATTTAGTCTCCGTATAAATCAGGGCTTGACCAATTTGATTTGAATCTAGGAGCCAGCTAAAAAAGTTAGGAGCCAGTTTTTTTTTTTTAACCTTTTGCTTACTGGTTACTTTCACCCCCTTCCCACCACCCTCTTCCCACCTAGTCCAATTTTCAGCGCTGTCGTACTTTGAAAAGCAATTGCGCGGTCATGCAGTACTGTACCCAAATTACATTTTTCTAACTTTTTTGAGACCGATAGAGCTTTGTTCTGGTGGTTTATTTTTTGCTAAAAACATGAAGATAAAAAAATTTTGAAGGTTAAAAAAAAAAAAAAAAAAAAAACACCTTGATTTCGGTTATAAACCTTTGCAAATAAGTAATTTTTCTTCACTAATGTGTGGGGCTGAGGTGGCACTGATGGACACTAAAATGGGCACTGATGAGGCTGCACTGATAAGGCAACATTAATAGGCACTAATATGGGCACCGATGAGGCTGCACTGATAAGGCAGCATTGACAGGCACTAATAGGTCAGTGTTAATTTCGTCGACAAACGTTTTCGTCGACTAAATGAACACAATTTTAGTCGACTAAAATACGACTAAAACTAAAATGGCATTTTAGTCATAAGACTAACTAAAACTAAATTGAAATTTGCTGCCAAAATTAACACTGGTGTAGCGCTGTGCTCAAAGCTTAATACCATAAATAATAACATATTTGATTTTTCACTCCAGGACCAGCAGTAGTATATAAGGAGTTTGGAAATTGTAGAGAAATGCTTAAATAATGCATTACAAATTACAATTGAACTACACCCATTCGATTATAGATGACTAAAATTAGTTTTAGTCGACTAAAATGTAAGATGTTTTAGTCGACTAAAATGTACTGGAGTTTTAGTCGACTAAAACACTTGTAGAAGACTAAAATGGGACTAAAACTAAAATGCCATTTTAGTCCTAAGACTAAAACTAAATTGAAATTTGCTGCCAAAATTAACACTAATAGGTGGCCCCACCTGCTGTCCAGGGGGTAGGGGGCTCTCAGGCTGGCAAGACCTGACTCAGAGCCGCAGTCAGAGCTCATCCAGGGAGGGAACCGGAGCACCTAAGGGGATCCCTGCAAAGTGGTGTCATGCTCTGGGCAATTAAAGATCCCGTTCAGAGCTCTCGGTTCCTGCTCTAGGGAGTCTCCCTGGACAGCTCGATCTAGATGGGCACCTAGTGGTCTTCCTGCCTTTCGCTCCTCCCCCAACTCATCCTTCCTACTTCTTCATAGCACCTTGTCTGCTCTAACCCGCCCCTCACAGTCTAGCCCCTCTCCTCCTTTAACTCAACTTCACAGCTTTTCCCTTACCCACCCCTGGCATCGGAAAGCAAAACGATCCTGCTGGCCGCCCAGCAATGGTGCGCCCGGCTGCTCTCCCCCCCCCCCCCATGCTAGCCACTAGGGCTGACAGTAGCCCAGGCGCCAGTGCACATTTTCTAGTCGCAATAGCGTTCTGGGAAGCCCTCATAGGTTTGTTAGAGAACCTTAGTGAACAATCATGAAGACCAAGGAACACAGCAGACAGCTCAGGGATAAAGTTGGAGAAGTTTAAAGCTGGGTTAGGTTCTAAAAAAATATATATCCCAAGCTTAGAACATCTCACGGAGCACTGTAATGGAGCAGCCAAGAGGCCCATGGTAACTCAGAAGGAGCATCTGCCCACAGGACAACTATTCGTTGTGCACTCCACAAATCTGGCCTTCATAGAAGAGTAGCAAGAAGAAAGCCATTGTTGAAAGTAAGCCATTAGTCCCGGTTCACACTAGGTCGACCTGTGAGGCGACCTGGTCGCCTCACAGGTCGCCATAGGTCGCCTCCCATAGGGAAGCTGCGGACCCGTTCTAATAGGAGCGAGAAAAGTCGCTCCGACTTAGAAAAAGGGTCCGGAGCTTCTTTGGGGCGACCAGGAGGCGACCGCCATAGACTTCAATGTTATGAAGTCCGTGGCGGCCGCTCCGAGGTCGCGTTGCGAAGTAGCGTCGCCCCTATGTGAACGGGGCCTAAGAAGTTCTGTTTGCGAGAAGCCATGTGGGGGCACAGCAAACAAAAAAACTTAACTTTTTGGTCTAAAAGCAAAATGCTATGTGTGGTGGAAAACTAACACTGCAGATCACGCTGAACCCACCATGAAACCTAGTGAGGGCAGCATGTTGTGGGGATGCTTTACTTCAGCAAGGACAGGGAGAAGTTGGTCAGAGTTGATGGGAAGATGGATAGAGCCAAATACATGTGTTTTTTTTTTTTGTTTTTTTTTTATTTTTTTTTTTTTTTTTTTTTAAGGTGTTCATTCAATTTCTTTTCCTAAAAGCATTACAAAAAAAAAACAGGAAGCCTAAAAAAAGCCAACAAAATAAGTAGTTACACAGCTTGGATTCCTCCCAAGGAGCAATAAGACATATATAAAGTATAGTATTGCTAGACTTCGCAGACCCCAAAAGATTTCTATCCAGTCCCACTTACAATGTAAAGAACCAAGAACTACCACACAAAAACACACATACAACACTCCTACCCCAGCCACCTCCTGTCTCAACCACAGACAGAAGAGCTGAGAAGTCTACAACATGGTATTAGCAAGCCAACAAATTGAAGGTATTATAGCATCAGTTACAATTGTTGAGATAGCCGAGTATCTTTCCAAAAAGAGTCCTATGTCAAGCAAGGGCTGCCAGATTAGGGCCAGCCTGACCCTTATAAATCAGCTTGTAAACTGTTGTATGGAGGGTACAGCAGAATTTTTCCAAATCAAAAGGATAAATTTCGCAGCATAAAAAGTAAAATACAACTAAAGTTCAATTATGTGTTGAATGTATAAAGTAATTTTGGAGTAACCAGCAATCCAACCTCCAGTGTGTGAAGCACAGGTAGATGGAGAGTACCATAAAAAATAAATAAATAATAATAATAGGTCTTTCCAATACTTTAGGATGGTAGGGCAAGTCCAGAACATATGTAAAAGGTCTGCTTCCAAAAAAGGACATCGAGAACAAGCAGCAGCAGCATCAAATCCCATATGAGCTAATTTAGCAGGAGTATAATTTAAATGGTGTATAAACTTAAATTGTATAATCGATCATTGGAGCCAATGACATCTTGAAAACAGACTTCCAAGGCATCCTCCCAGCCCTCCTCAGATAGCCCTAGAGCCAGCACCACCCACTTACGTTGAACAAGTTGGAAGGGGTTGATCACAGAGGACCGGAAATGTGAGTGAGTAAACAGTCGTGGCAAGTTTAATGATGTCAGGGTAGAATAGTAATATCACAAGTGGCGATTCTGAGAGCTCCAGGGTCAATCCACCAAAAACTGTGCCTTAACAGCATGACATAATACTCCGTTGCAAATCTTCAAATCCCTAAACGAAACAAAGATTTACAAAAATATGCAAGGTATGGGTGACCCCAAACAGGCTCCACCAAAAATAGGGTGACCCAAGAGCTCTAGGAAATCTGGAATATGCCACAGAGGTGCATGAGGTGAGGCAGCAATAGTCTGGGATAACACATCACACCCTTCATGCCAAGCCAACCAGCTGACATCAATCGGGGAGCGACGTGAGCAGCGTCTAACAATGGATCTGTGAAGAGCATCTATTACTGAGAGCTTAGACCCATAGAAGGCAGATAAAAGAGTAGTAGAGGGATTGAAGGTCTCACGAAACCAGTAGTAGACAAAAGTTGTGACGCCAAAACATAGTTACCAAGATTTGGACAGATTAATCCCCTATTCGATTTTGAAGTTTGGAAGGATGCTTTAGCTATATGAGGGTCAGCCCCCTTCCAAATAAAGCGGACATTAGAGTCTAGTTTTTGAAACATATCCTGTGGCAAGAAAACCGGGGATGCCCGAAAAACTGAAATTTAGGTAGATACATCTCATTTTAAAGATATTCACACGACCAATTAGATTGACTGGCAAGGAAGCCCAAGGTACAAAACCTACTCTCCATGTGCGAAATAACTGCCGTTCCATTAAGAGATTTAAAAAAGGTACATCGGAGCGAATTTGGATCCCTAAATGTCACAGAGCTTATACAGCTTGACCCCGTATCTGGCACGCTTACTGGGGAGAAACTGTTTGAAAGCAAGGCAGGCAGAAAATTTAATCCGGGACTCATCAATGCAGCCAGTTTGTTGGGGCGTATACAAGGCTGCAAACTTCTGTTTGATGTTGTTTACGAGGGGCTGAATTTTGTGGAGCAGGCCATATCCAGGGTCACCCCGAGGACAGCAGAGTTCATTGTCACTGAAGTGCATGAACCGCAAGATTTGCTTGTTTCTAGTTCAGGCCATGGCAGCAGAGAACACGGAGTACATAATGAATTGGGTCAGTGGACCAATATGACAGCAACTCACTCTTTTTAGTAATGCCCATGAGGAGGGATAGGCCCAGAAAAGTTTTAAATTTGGAAACTGTGACACGTTTCATTGCAAACACTCTGGCAAGAGTCAATTTTGGATTTGCAACAAAAAACAGGTCATAAAAATCAAAAGGAAGTAAAATTGGCTGTTTCCACCTGAATTACGGGTTGGCCAGTAAATTGGGGGGTACGGATGCTGCAGAAGTGGTGGGCTCCCAAATCAGGATTTGCAAGCGCATCAGGAAGGACACTATGGGCTATATGGACCTGTCTTTGAATTATTGGTTTCTGCGGGATGCTACTTGTGCTAGCCACTGCACCAGCTTGAACTGCACTTATGGGACTCGCCACATCACCAAGTGTTACTGCAGTGCTGGTTTGACCAGGATGTACTAGGACGCTGGTGCTTGCCAGTTCACCAGAAGGTTGAGCAGCACTAGTACCGACACTCTGCTGCACACGAGAACCCTGCGGTTGTTGCACCCCAGCAACAGAACAGGGTCGGGTACGCCTAACCTTAAATCGGCACCACTACCTCATCAGAGCTATCTGTCATGGTGTCGCTGCTGTCTACAGGTTCAAATACTGAGCCTGATTTTGACAGTAAGGCTTCCCCATCACTCTCATCTGTCATGCTTAGCATCGTGTAGGCCTCTTCACTAGTGTACCTCTTTTTGGACATTTTGGCCAATACATTTATAGGTATCTAGTGTGACTCACAGGTAAAAAAGCACCTGGTTGTCAAGGACTATTTGAACTGCTACCAAAAAATCTAATTGCTAGTTCTAGCAGAGATCAGGCCTGACTCAGGCCAACGCTATGGTGTTGTGTGCAGTGTATTGGAAGTGACAGTAATCTGCCAATTCTGCACTTCTTGGGGGGGGGGGGGGCGCAGAGGGGCTAAACGCAGGTGCTGGCAGGTGTCGGGGCTGATCCTGCTAACGCTGCGTTTTGGGAACACAACTTTTGGGGGCACTAGTATATTTCTGATCAGATCAAAGATATTAATCCGTTCAGACACTATACTAGTAATGGAGGTGTACAGTGTGCATCACTGGCAATCAAAAGGTTAAAATGTATTACTAAATATGTGGCGGGAGGGGGGCGTGGCCTGGACAGCAATGGAGTACGACTAACGAGTGTTGAGCGTCGCTCCCGATACATCCCGTTGCAGCTATCCTGTGTGCCCTTCGTTCCCGTTACCGCTCGGTCACCGTGAGAGAGAGACACCGCTGTTCCCTGTACCATGTCTCCAACACAGAAAGCAGCATCTGCCACCCCGCAGCTCAAAAAATTTTGCATGCAGGTGCGGAACCCAGAGGAGGAAGATGGCGCCGCTGCTCCAGAGGCCTCCGCGACTGACACCAACAGGGTCCTACAGGCGATCGCCGCCTGCCAGGCCACACTGACGACAAAGATAGGAGGTAAAAGGTGGACATTTCTCTTATCAGGCAAGACATGGCTAAGCTGAGGGATAGAGTGTCAGAAACAGGAGGTGCGGATTAGCTGGGCTGAGGACATAATTAACCCTCTCCAACGCACCACTGAATCTGATCTGGCCTCCTTTCAGGAAAACCTGATTAGCAATTATGGCAATGAAGCCTTTTCCACAACATTTGCCATAGAATGTGCACATCGCAGCATTCCACGACTTCTCGGCGAAGGTCCAGAAGCAGCGGTCCAGCTTCACCGACGTTAAACGACACCTCCGGGTGCACCACCTAAAATATGCCATGCTGTTCCCCGCTCTACTGCGGGTGGTGTGCAATGATCAAGCGCACTTCGACAACCCAGACCTTGCGTCGGAATCATTGGCTCAGAGGGATGCGGAAAGAAAATCGCCCTGCATAGGGGAGCTTCCGCTGCGAAATAGGTGCAAGTTGATGTCAACCACTGCAAAGATGCCCTCTCATAGCATACCCTAGTACCCGCCTGACACGGTATATAGTTCATACGCTGAGAACTCTAACCTGGCATGAAATAGCCCTAGTGATGGGATGGATATGGCCAGTAATGGTGGGTTTGAACATATTTACATGTTATTTGATTTGTCCCTCGATTAACCCATGCATGCCTGACCCAATCTCCCCGTTATTCACCACTCAGTATCTTTCTCCCCTCTTTTTGCCTTTATCAGAGTTGGTCTTCTGAACTCTAGGCCTATATAGGCATCACACCACTTTACTTCCAATGTGATTATTGCTGCACTTTGCTGTTATCTACCATTATCCTTCCACATCACCTTTCACGCACTGCAAGCATGCTCCAGAAGCGTTCTAGCTCTCTTCAACAGAGAGAGAGAATATTAACTGTACTGTAAGTCCTACTACCACTTTTTCACCTACCAGCGATTGTTCATCCAATTTGGGTGCTGGACTCTTCTTCCTCCCCAACTATGTGGTGTGTGCCATCCTCACGGCCATTTGTGTCTTTCTACTTGTATGCCACATCTGCACCAGTTTTGGGGATCATGCTCCTGCACGATTGGGGCAGAAGTGTGGGGTAAGGAATATTTTTGGTTTATGTTGTATGTTTATAATGCCTTAACTTTAATGTGGTACTACATGTCAAGATGCTTAATGATCCAGATGAGTCCTTTCACATTGCGGTGTTACAACCTGTACGAACCTGCCTTGGGGGCTACCATTCCGTTTATCCTCCTTACAGATACCAACCCCCCCAAATGGCCACCATAAAATTTTTCACGTGGAATGTCCACAGCCTCAGACAAATTGAAACGTTCCGCTGTATTTAGCAGCTTTAAATCCTACAAAGCAGACATAGTGGTCTTGGTGGAGACCCACTTAACAGGCCAACTCCAGCTTGCTATGAAGTGTCCATGGATAGGTTGGGCTCATGCCACCCACACCACTTACTCCAGAGGAGTCTCTGTTCTAATTGCCAAGACGGTCCAGATGTCTATTATATCCATACGCACATCGCACAGACCCCCAGGGCAGGTTTTGTTTGTTTGCATGTGACCTTATATGCTAGACCTTACTCGATCTTGGCCTGCTATATCTCCCCCTCACCCCCCATATAGTTCAGCGGTAATTAAGGAGGTGTATCCTTCATGGCCCAGCCACCATCCCAGCCCTGTGGTTAGGCGATTTTAACATGGTCTTAGACCACCGCAGCACCCACCTTAACCGACTATTTAGGGACTTTGCACTGACGGACACCTGGCGTCTCTCATGCTTCTCGGCAACACACTCTACCATGTCACATATAGACTTAATAGTGATGTCAGACCCCTTACTCGCCTTGTTGCAAGACAGGGTTTAAGCCCAGATCCTTTTCAGACCATGCTCCATAGAGGGCATCGTTCTGACCCCTCAAGTTAAACCCCGCCCCTGGTGCCTTCACCCCTTTTGGCTTACTGCCTTGGGGGATCAGGAGGGCCTGGCCCGCGAATGGCTGCACAACACAGGTGGCCATTTCAAATGAAGCCATGAGGAGATGTGAAGGACATATTTTGAAAGTGTTTCATAGACCTTCTTGAAGAAGTCACCATCCCTGCATCTTGATTGTGGTGTTGGTTTTTAATGCATTATCCTTTATCTATAATCTTGAAGTTCATCTTTCGCCAACAGATGGTGGATGTCGCTAATCCTATATGCTGGTATACTGCCTGAGCCTGGGAGGAATAGTGGAGAGCTGCCCCTGGAGCATCCATAGTGGTCTATGATTGAAATCTTTGGCTTGCACATATTTAGTTCTGGTAAGCAGTACATACTACTGGTGGTGGTCACTGCACATATTGGTGGATATTGATACTCTTCATTCACGGCTCTTGGGAACTTCTGGATCAATTGAGAAACTAATTTTTCACTTTATGATTTATTTTGGACACTCATACTTACATATTTTCACCTCTTTGGGTGATATTTTTGTGACTTTTTATAGCGCAGTTGCTTACTTTATTTTTGTTTTATTCTTCGTCTAACAGAGGCTCTGTCACTATAGGCCTGGTTTGGGAAGCCTTTAAACTATATGTTCACTCTACCCTCACTAGACGCATTAACCGCTTGAAGGCAAAGTCCCAGACCCTTCTCCAGAGTGCACAGGACCATTTTTCCTCAACAGCCACTTGTACCTCTAATTCTTCCCCTAAAAACATTTCTGCACTTAAGTCCCAAACTCGATTAGTTGACCAATTGATCTATGAGAATGCCAAGCAGAAACTTTTTTTGTAAACAGCGTGTATTTGAACAAGACAAGCGAGCGGGTAGACTTGGCGTACCTTGCCCACCAGGACACTAAGCCACCGGTGGTTGTGACTGACTCACGAGGGGTCAGCGTGTCTGACCCTATGCTGGTGGCCACGGAGTTTCGCTCGTTTTATGGCACATTGTACACCTCGCCTGTCCTAGAAACCCGTGCCTTCCTACAAAATATTACATTACCACAACTATTTAGGTCCCAGAGGGAAGAGCTAGATGCTCCCTTGTCCACTGACGAAATAGCCGCCGCTATTGCCTCGCTCGCCTCTGCCAAGGCCCTGGACCCGACGGCATACCCTTGGACTTTTATGCGACATACTCCAATACGCTAACTCTTGAATTACTATCACTGTATAAGTTTGCCACTGGAGTCTGGATGCTGCTAAGGCCTTTGACTCTGGAGTGGGGGCACCTATGGGAATGCTTGAGAGGATTTGGACCTTCCTTTATTCAGTGGGTACAAATGCTAGAATACCTCCCGGTGGCCAGGATATCTGTGAACATCAGACACCCCCCCCTTCCCCCTTGGCCGTGGCACCCAGCAGGGTTGCCCCGTCCCCTCTGCTGTATGCATTGGCCACTGAACCACTGGCAATTACACTCAGAGCACACCCTCATTTACACGGCCTTCGCCAGGGTTCCCTAACAGAAACTCTAGGACTGTATGCAGACGACATGATCTTAAGACACTGAATCATCATTACAGCATGCCCTTCAATCTACAGAAGACTTTGGATCTCACTCGGGACTGAAAATTAACTGGTCCAAAGCTCAGAAACTTACCCTAGACCGCTCCCCCCTACCAGAGCCTCAGCAGCTCTCCCATTGCACAGGGTTTCATCACTGCAATACCTGGGAATCTCAGTCACAAGGCTAACTAAAGATTACATCTCTAACAATGTAGAACCTTTAATAGCCATTTTGAAAACGCGTACACAGACTTGGACACGACTTCCCCCTCAGGATAATGGGTAGAGTAAACTATTAAAATGATCCTTTTGCCCAAACTCCTATACGTATTATGGCACTCTCCTATCCTACTTCCTCTTAAAATACATAAAGTCATAGCTACTACCCTTAACTCTTTTGTATGGGGACAAAGACAACACAAATTACCCTGGTTAACACTTAAAAACCTGTCTACACATGGAGGCGTAGCTATGCCGGACCTCCACTCATACTATTTAGCATCCCAAATCTCCCACTTTTACAACTTCCACAACCTAGAAGTGCTCCGATACCAAACACTAGTCTGTGGACGACCACATCAGGTTGCTCAAACCCCCCTACAGGTTACGAGGATGGGGACAATCGGTTTCAACTAATACCCGCGATTTCATGTTATTCCATCAGAGACGCATTTGGGATATAGCTCTTCAGAAAATGGGAGCAACACACATTCATGCATACACTCCCTTATGGCATAACCCACACTTGAGGGAGTTGGTCTCTATCCCAGACAGTGACCTATGGGCGTGATTTACTTGTGCTATGTGATAAAGGTTTAAGATAATTTCAATCCTTAAAAGAAGAATGCAACCTCCCTTCATATATGCTTTTTAGATACCTCCAATTATGACACACTTTACAGACCTAGTATTCAGTTCAAATCCCTGCCGTACCTAAAATGCCTTTGCTTGATATGGTCATGGGAGACAACCAGTCTAAACTAATACCTGCTATATACCTTGAACTATGTAACATGACTATAAACAGAGTGGTTGACGGAGTACAGGCTCGTTGGTTGGCAGACATCGACCCCTTAGATGAGACAGAATGGGATGAGGTTCTGGAAAGCCCCAAACTACCATCACCTAAACTCTGATCACCTGACAGCTGTACATTATACACAAGGCCTATTTAACCCCGCTAAGACTTTCCAAATATGGTTTGAACTATAGCCCCACAATGCCCCAGATGAAGTATGCAGCCAGGCACCTTCCTACACTTAATATGGACATGTCCAGGGATTCAGTCCTACTGGACACAAAATAGAAAAATTCCTACATGATCACATGGGTTCACCTGTTCAACAAGACCCCAAACCATGTATACTTGGTTTACTACCAGACGTTAATGTTGACAATTTTTTTGCCACCTTCCTACATGAGACTCTTCAGTGCCCGGAAGCTTATAGCCAAGTCATGGATGCAAGTCCATTCCCCTACCATGCAGAAGTGGATACTGGAAGTAAACACTACCCTTCCCTACAAAATAAATGATATACCGTCAGAGGCTGTCCAGCTAAATATGGCAGGGTCTGGAATAGATGGTTGCAACTTTAGCTCATCTGTAATTATGGTGATCCCATATGAGACATTAAACATACATGTAGTATATTAACTGCTGCTTCGTCAGGTTATGTACAACATCTATTGGTCACTGCATTTTATTGTGATCGAATGCTTTCTGTCCATGATCGAATGCTTTCTGTCCATGTACAAGCTATAGATTCTGCTACGTTATAGTTATTACTGTTGGCAACGTATTGATATGGATGTAATACTGTAAAATGTTTACGTATATTTATACATATTTCCTGGATCAATCGGTAAAGAAAAAAAAAATATATATAGACAGGTGGAGACTGTCACAGTGAAAGTGGTCATTTAACCGGTTGCCGACCGCCGCACGACTATAGACTGCGGCGGTCAGCCCCGGCCAGGCAGAGTGACGTATCGGTACGTCACTCGCCTGTCACTGACTTGCGAGCCAATTGCGGGCGGGCGCGCGCCCGCCGAGGCGCACGCCCGCCGCGGCTCGTTCACAGACAAGTCAGTGCGTGTGACCGGCGGACTCGATGTCCGCCAGTCACACTACAATCGCTCCTGTGAAGGGAGAAAGACAGAGCGGCTTGTGTAAACAAGCTGCCTGTCAGTTCTCCCTGTGTAAAAGTGAAGATCTGTCCGTTCTACTATGTAGAACGGTTGATCTTTGCTTTTACACCAATAGGAATGTCCCTGCACAGTTAGAATCACGCCCCTAGGACACACTTAACCCCTCCCTGTCCAATAAAGTTAACCCCTTCCCTGCCAGTGTCATTTTTGCAGTAACAGTGCATATGTATAGCACTGATTACTGCAGTAATGTCACTGGTACCCCCAAAAGTGTCAAAAATGTCAGTCAAGGGTCCGATCTGTCCGCCGCAATGTCGCAGTACCGAAAAAAAAAAAAACCGCAGATCGCCGCCATTACGCGTTAAAAAAAAAAAAACACCAAAAATGACAAAAATCTTTCCCTTTATTAGTAAACGCGATAACTTTTGCGCAAACCAATCAAAATACGCTTTTTGCAATTTTTTTTACCAAACATAGGTAGCATAAAACAAATTGGCCGAAAAATGTTAAAAAATTTTGATTTTTACATTTTTTTGGGGAATTTCATATAAAAAAAAATGTGAAAAATATTATTTTTGCAAAATTTACGCTCTTTTTTTGTTTATAGCGCGTGATCAAAAAAATCGCACAGGTGATCAAATACCACCAAAAGAAAGCTCTGTTTGTGGGAAAAAAAAGACGTCAAATTTGTTTAGGTACAGCGTCGCACGACCGCGCAATTGTCCGTTAAAGTCACGCAGTATAAAAAAAAAAAAAATAAAATCGCAAAAAAACCCCTGGTCCTTTAGCAGCCAAATCCTCCGGGGCTTAAGTGGTTAAAGGACACAGAGTGCACATTGGCTCTGTGCAGGACTACAGGGTGTAGATGTGTAGTGGAGAAAACTGCTGTTGCAGCTTTCTCCAGGTTTTGGTAGTCCTGAAAGGGGCTCTGTAGTTTGGAGATTTCATAGTGTCTTGGGAGGGACGGAATCTCCAACTCTGTGTCCATGTTTTGTGGATGACCTGCAGGGTGTGTGCTCAGGTGCACACAGCCCTTATAAATGAAGGTTTAGGAAGCCATCAGGGCTCCCAGTTAGAGACTGCTCCACCCAAGGGAGACAGGTGGTCTCCAGTAGTCGGAGAGGCTGCATGTGGCAGCCAAAGTCTGAGTGTCTGTAGGAGATGGTAAACGGCCAGGGGCCAGAAGAGCGGTATGCGTCAGTAAGGAGCTGTGTGCATTAGTGTGGAGTCGTCCATACTAAAGGAATCTGTGGTCTGTGTGACCAGCACCAAGAGTAGAGGTAGTGCTACAGCGAGAGAGCCAGGTGGGCTAGCATTTTCAAACGCAGCCAACAGTTCCTGACATGAACTCACCATTGGAGCGCAGACCTGGATTCCACCATCAGCTGCCCACATCCTCCACCAACTGTAACATGGGGGACCATTAGCTCAGTGGCAGATGCGTTTTTCCAGTGATTCACTGCAGGCAGTATTATATTTTAAGGGCCTGGTAGCCCATTTTTATTAAAAGGCAAAATAAGAAGTCCAAAACACAGGTTTGCCACGCATGGGTTCTTCTCCAGTCAATGTATATCAAACTGAAAATGCTAGCCCACCTGGCTCTCTCGCTGTAGCACTACCTCTGCGCTTGGTGCTGGTCACACAGACCACAGATTCCTTCAGTATGGACGACTCCACACTAATGCACACAGCTCCTTACTGACGCATACCGCTCTTCTGGCCCCTGGCCGTTTACCATCTCCTACAGACACTCAGACTTTGGCTGCCACATGCAGCCTCTCCGACTACTATAGACCACCTGTCTCCCTTGGGTGGCGCAGTCTCTAACTGGGAGCCCTGATGGCTTCCGAAACCTTCATTATAAGGGCTGTGTGCACCTGAGCACACACCCTGCTGGTCATCCACAAAACATGGACACAGAGATGGAGATTCCGTCCCTCCTAAGACACTATGAAATCTGCCTTGAGTGAAAAGCTTCAACAGCAGTTTTCTCCTTTGCACATCTACACCCAGTAGTCCTGCACAGAGCCCATGTGCACACTCTGTGTCCTTTAAATCAGTGTTCCTCAACCCTGGTCCTCAGGGCCCACTAGCAGGCCAGGTTTGCAAGATAACTGAAATACATCACAGGTAATATCGTTTGCTGCTCAGTGATTGCAGTACTCTAGTCTGTATCTCCCAAAGGTAATACTTAAAATCTGGCCTTTTAGTGGGCCCTGAGGACCGGAGTTGAGGACCACTGCTTTAAATTACCCCTTTCACATTGCAGAGTCTACACCTGTCACAATATATATGTGGCAGGCAATCTGACGCTGTCCTGTATTAACGCTAACGTTAACTGATGTCACCTGTGACACTAATACAGTGATCAGAAAAAAGATCCGTATACTATAATAGTGACACTGACAGGGCAATTAATAGGTTAACTGGGGGTGATCAGGGGGTTAAATCTTAGTGGACATATGGCAGGTACCCTAAACCTATTTAGGACTGCCTCTAACTACCACTGTGTGTCTACACTAATGGCACTTTTCCACTGCAAGTACCGGCTCGGCTCTGCTTGGCCCAGCTCGGCTCAGTTTGCTTTTCCACTGCGTGGTACAAGTCAGCACGTTTCAGCACTGTATAGGCTCTATTTGGCTCGGTGTTCTTTTCCACTAAAGTAGTAAGTGGGTGGGATTACAACGATTCTCTGACTAATCAGTGGCTTGTAGTGACAAACAATCAAGGCTGCATACAAAGGATTGTGGGATATGGTATAGGTACGGCCCCCTTTGAACCCCAACCGAGGTGGTATTGTTTAAGCGAGCCGTACCATGTAGTGGAAAAGCGCCGCTGTACCAAACCATTCTATCACGTACTATGCAGTACCATGCAGTGGAAAAGCGCCAAACCGAGCCGTACCATGCAGTGGAAAAGCACCATAACTGAAGTTACAAGGTACCCCAATACAGTGATCAGTAAATTGTCTGTATACTGTATATAGTGTACAATGTGACAGGGAGTGAAAGGATTAATGCGGGTGATCAGGGGATTAAATCTTTATTGAGGGGATATATGGCAGGGACCCTAAACCCATTTGGGACTACCACTAAGGCTCCTTTCACACAGACGGTGCGCCCAAAGGAGTCTGTTCTGCTCAGCAGGGGATCGATCCGCTGATCCCCGCTGAGCAGGCGGAGGACATCTCCGTCCGCTCTGTGTGCAGAGACGGAGCGGTCAGATCCCCACTGTCCTCTATGAGGATCTATGAGGAGATTGGATGAGAACAGACCGCCTGGCCGTTCTCGTCCGATCCTCCAGACCAGTGATGGGGAACCTTGGCACTCCAGATGTTATAAAACTACATTTCCCATGACGGTCAACTACACTGCCAATTGCATGAGCTTCATGGGAAATGTAGGTCCAAAACATCTGGGGTGCCAAGGTTCCCCATCACTGCTCCAGACAGATGGAAAATAGGGTTTCCATCCGTCCGGATTTCACGGACAGGATCGGATCAGATAGCGGAGGGTGTCAGCGGAGATGTTGCCACTGACACCCGCTGCCCCATAGAGATGCATGGAGCATCCGATCAGGTCCGCCTAAAAAACCGATAGGCTGATCGGATCGCCCGTGTGAAAGGGGCTTGATTGTAACAATATCTGAAATCACAAGTGACACTTCTACACTGATCAGTAAATGTTTTCTGTATACTATATACAGTATCTCACAAAGTGAGTACACCCCACATTTTTGTAAATATTTTATTATATCTTTTCGTGTGACAACACTGAAGAAATGGCACTTTGCTACAATGTAAAGTGAGTGTACAGCTTGTATAACAGTGTAAATTTGCTGTCCCCTCAAAATAACTGAACACCCAGCCATTAATGTCTAAACCGCTGGCAACAAAAGGGAGTACACCCCTAAGTCAAATGTCCAAATTGTGCCCAAAGTGTCAATATTTTGTGTGGCCACCATTATTTTCCAGCACAGCCTTAACCCACTTAGGCATGGAGTTCACCAGAGCTTCACAGGTTGCCACTGGAGTCCTCTTCCACTCCTCCATGATGATATCAACGAGCTGGTGGTTGTTCGAGAGAGACCTGGCTTTCATTTGAAGATGATGCACAGATGCTCAATAGGGTTTAGGTCTGGAGACATGCTTGGCCAGTCCACCACCTTTACCCTCACCTTCTTTACCAAAGCAGTGGTAGACTTGGAGGTGTGTTTGGGGTCATTATGTTAGAATATTGCCCTGCCACCCAGTCTCTAAAGGGACAGGATCATGCTCTGCTTCAGTATGTCAGAGGTAATGTTGGCATTCATGGTCCCTCAATGAACTGTAGCTCCCAAGTGCCAGCAGCACGCATGCAGCCCCAGACCATGACACTCCCACCACCATGCTTGACTGTAGGCAAGACACACTTGTCATTGTACTCCTCACCTGGTTGCCACCACACGCTTGACACCATCTGAACCAAATGTTTATTTTGGTCTCATCAGACCACAGGACATGGTTCCAGTAGTCCCTGTACTTAGTCTGCTTGTCTTCAGCAAACTGTTTGAGGGCTTTTTTGTGCATCAACTTTAGAAGAGCACTGACAGACATTTCTTCAGTGTTGTCACATAAAAAGATATAATAAAATATTGACAAAAATGTGAGGGATGTACTCGCTATACTCACTGTATAGCATGCACTGTGACAGGGAGTGAAAGGGTTAATTAGGGGGTGATCAGGGGGTTAAATGTGTGCCTGTGTGTACTGTTGTCAGTGTGCTGCTTCTGGATTCACAGTTGATGTTCTCTCCTCTCACGCTGGAACCCATAGACTCCAGGAGAGGAGATTGCATCATATCCTGTGCCTGTGTTTACACTACATGGGCACAGGACGTTCTGCAATTAGCCAGAACAGATTGACAGGTCCAGGCCAAAAATCATTGTCCTGGACCTGATGACTCAACGGATCTATATCGAATCAGACCATGGCGGGGTGCGCTTGACAAAGACCGAGGGTCCCAGTTTCATGTTGCCAGAATCTTTCTGCAGAGGCCTGGAATGAGACTGAGCAAACGGAACCGCTTCGAAGGTTGACACCATCAGACCCAGGGCCCTCATGCAGGCCGGCAGGGAGGACGGATTGGTTGCCATCAGCAACCTGATCGCCCTTTGCAACCTCTGAAGCTTTTCCAAGGGGAGAAAGACCCTTACAAGAGCAGAGTCGAGAGTCAGCCCCATAAGTGACCCGTACGGATGGCGATAGATTAGCAGATTTCATGAAATAAATCGTCCACCCGAAATGTAATAGTGATGTTGTCCAACAGATCCGAATGACAGTCTGCTCTCAACGGGAGATCGTCCAGATAGTCCACATTTGAGTTTCCTCTCTGACGTAACAAGGCCAGCACAGGGGCCAGGACCTTGGTAAAAAACTTGGACCTTGGAGCGGAGGCGAGATCAAAGGGTAACGCCACAAATTAAAAATGCTCTTCTGCCACCTAAAAGCGGATTAGCCAACCAAGCAAAAAGGAGCTCAACCTAAACAACTGAAGTCCACCTGAGGAAAAAAAAAAAACACCACACCCTCAAGAGCACAAAGTCTGACTTCCTAAAAGACTATGTAGTGGCCAGGTACACCCTAAATGCCCGGACCGCATGCAAGGCAATTTCCTTTGGATATTTAGGCCTGGGACACAGGGAAGGCAACACAATGTCTTCATTCAAATTAAATGCAGAGACAACCTTTGGAAGGAACGACAGACAGGGGCAAAGAACCACCTTATCCCTGTGAGTCACCAGATAGGGGGAAATGTGTACGGCAGAGAGAGCTGGAAGGAACCCTTCTTCCCACCTTTGAATGCCGGCTACCTCCAGAGCCGCCAGGACACTTTTTGTGCCTGCCCACTTGATGACTGACTTAAGTCACGGCCGTGGCATTGTCCGATTGAATGCGCATTGGACAACCCTGAAGAGGATCCGTCCAATGATCTAGACACAGTCTGATCGCTGAGGAAGGATTTTCCCAGCCGAAGCGCTGGAGAACGAAGCCACCATATCAAGGACTCCAAGACATTGATCGGAGTCGGGATTCTTCCAGCACCCAGATCCCCTGAGCAGAATGCTTGCCGAAGACGCCTTCCCCAGCTAAACAGGCTAGCATCCGTGTTGACCACTGTCCAATACAAGGGGAGGAAGGATTTTCCCAGCCAAAGAGCTGGAGAACAAAGCCACCATATGAGGGACTCCTTCGTGCCCCGATTCAGCCGGGACTGTCCAGAGACTGCGGAGTCTTGTCCCATTTGGTCAGAATTTCCCTTTGCAGGGACCTCATATGGAAATGTGTTAACAGAACCGCCTCAAAAAGGTAGACACCATCAGGCCCAGCACCTGCATGCAAGTCCGGAGGGATCACCATCTGTTGGACAGCAGGAGACAAATTGCAGCCTGCAATTTCTGGAGTTTGTCCAGAGGAAGGAGTATTCTGGCTAAGACCGAGTCCAGAGCCAGTCCCAGATAGTCCAGCTTTGGACCCAACCAGAAAAGACTACTGAAAATTCAGAATCCAGCTGAACTCCCACAGAGTTCGTATTGGGATCTCCAGGTTCTCCACCAGAGCAGAGGGAGACTACGCTCGCAGAAGATAGTCAAAGTAGCCCAGTACCGCAATCCCCCATCGGCGTAGCAAAGCTAGCACCGGGGCTAACACTTTTGTGAAGACCTGAGGAGCAGAGGCGAGACCAAAGGTTAACGCCACAGCAAAGTGGAGAAAACGCTGGTGACTGGCACATATTGGAAAGTGAAGGTGGGCATCCTTGATATCGATAGAGGCAAGGAAATACCCCTGACACAGGGATGCCACCACTGTTCAAATGGACTCCATTTTGAACATCTGTACCACGCCTTGAGGTCCAGGATTTGATGCACCTTACCTTCATTCCTGGGAACTATGAACAAGTTTGTGTAAAAACCCTGAAAACGTTCTGAGGTCAGAACTGGGACAATGACCCCTTTTAGAAACAGGTCTTGTAGCGCCCCAAACAGGCCCTGTAAGCGGTCTGGGTACAGGCACAAGTTGGAAGAAAAAAAACCTTGCCGAGGGACAAGAGCAAAAAACTCTTGCAACCAGACCGAATGACTTTGTGGACCCACCTGTATTGAACCCAGGAAGTCCAGGGGTGCAGAAACCAGAGAAGACGCCCTCCACCCTCGATACGGGTGAGGGCACACTTTCATGCAGAAGGAGCCTTGTCCACGGAGAAGCACTATCTTGGCTTGCCAGACGAGGTTAGTTTGGATCCTCCAGAAGAGGCCCTGAAAGGCTTCAAGCCCCTGTCAGTTGTACCCTGAGCTGAGAACGAAGGCCCACTTCTATGAGAAGGTTCCTTACCCTTAGTAGCCTGCGGAAGAAAAGTACTCTTCCCCCCCCTGTGAGACCTGCAATTATGTCATCCAAGGCAGCTCCAAACAGACGATCCCCTTGAAAAGGAAGATCAGTCAAGGCCTTTTTTGAAGTCTGATCTGCAGACCAGCACTTGAGCCAAGAGACGCTGAAGGACCACTGCCAAAACAGAGGCAAGCCATCAGGGGAGACTCATCAAAACAGGCATCACAGATAAACTGCAGCCCCTGGACAAGCTGGTCTGCCAGCTCGGCAAAGGCAGGGAGGAGCTGTTCCCCCTCCAGGTCACGCTGCAGGAGCTTAGCCCACTCGGTCAGAGTCTACGACACTAGGTCAATGGTGAATATTGGCCTCATTGCCGAACCAGCCAGTGTGTTCATAGTGCAGGCACAGCACCGCCTTCCAGTCAGCCGGATCCTTAAAGGTCGGGGACTCTTCAACCGGAATCATGGTTGCCTATTTTAATCTGTAAACCGGAGGGTCCCCCACCAGTGGCACAGTCCACTTCTTAAGAAGGGATTCCTCATAGGGATAAAAGAGTAAAGCGCTTAGGGACCCCACAGGGATGCTTTGGTTGTCCCCACTCTTTAGCAACAATTCTGTCAAAAAAGGGAGGGAAAGGAAGCACCTTTGCCGCTTTGGATGGCTTGTGAGTGCCAAAGGACACCTGCGCCTCTATCGCAGCTTCAGCTGCGTTCTCCATCTTCAGGGTCTAGCGCACAGATACAATCAGTGCATCCACCAGCACCTTTTGGTGTGCAGTCACAGACGGGGAGGTTTCATTTTATCAGAGGATTCTAGGCACGTGGTTGCAGACCCAGCAGGGTGACCCACGTCCACGGTAGCCAAATCCAATTCAGCATCTGATGATACAGATAAGCCAGGGGGAAGGCGGGGGCGCTTTTTGCTAGCCCGTCGCCCACAAAGCATCTCCACCCGGGACACAAGGGACTCCAGAACCGCCAACAGCGCATGGATGGATGGATAGTTGGGACCCAGAGGGCCCCGCAGCCTCAGATAGGGGATCAGGTGGGGAAATGTGCTCCAAAGACTCCATTGATCACTATGACCCCACAAAAAGTTTCGCATACTCCTAAGGGACAACCCCCACCGCGCTGACAGCACTACCCGGTTGCTGGGCACAAAGCACTAAACGATCCCCAGCAGAGAGGGAGAGGACCCCACACGCAAAAACAAGCGCCTGCAGCCACCTGGATAATGCACTACATATGCGGAGATGAGGAAGTAAAATAACCAAGGAGTCAGCACCAGGGAATGAAGAAGGGCCCCACTGTCATGGCCTCCACTATATTGAATGGGAAACCACAGCAAAATGGCCTCTGGAATACACAAACATGGCAGCCATGGATAGGAATACACAGGCTACAACAAAATGGCTGGCCCGCTCGGCACCACGAAGCACACAGGGACCCAGGAGGGAGACCAGGGCTCAGTAACTGATCCAGGCAGGTTGGGGGGGGGGGGGGCCCTGGCAAGAGCCCCCACTAGGTACAATGCCCCCTGCAAAGGCGATAGTCCGCGCCCCACCCCCCAGCTACCCATCACTAGTAAGTGCCCTGCCTCCACCCCAGGAACAGTGGGCAAACCACCCAAACAGCCCATGCAGGTGAGGGGAACCCGGGGTCCCACTATCCCAAAGAGGGGCCCACATCCACCCCAAAACCCTCCAGGGGGGGTATAGGGGGGCTGCTACTTCACCATACCAGGATCCAGGTGGGCACCGTTTCAGACAAAACCCCTCTCCATCGAAATGGGGGGGGGGGGCTGTCACACAGGAGGAATGCTGCAACTCGGGCGTTTAACTCACAGACAGCCCCAGTCCGGTGGGGCTATGTGGCGGCCAACCTAACGCAGAGCTGAGGTCTGCACATACTCGCTGGCCACACTGGGGTTACCACTCAATCTAGATTATCGAGCCCATCTGGGCTGGACAATCAACTGCCATCTGGCAGTTGATTGTAGATCTCAAAGGAAAATCCAGGAGAAAAAAACGTCTCTAAAAGGGAAAAGAATTGCCAGGACCAAAGATCCCAGCAAGGAACTAAGTCCTTACTACTGAGTGGTTATGCCTAGTGTCCTACTCCTGTAGGGGGCAGTATAACCCAATGGTTAAAAAGAAATCGTGATGGCCACACAAGATATTTGCACACTAGGCCCAATTTGGACATTTTCACTTTGAGGAGACTGCAAATTTACACCGATATACAAGCTGTACACTCACTGCTATACATTGTAGCAGTGTCATTTCTTCAGTGTTGTCACATGTAAAGATATAAAAGATTTACAAAAATGTGAGGTGTGTGCTCACTTTTGTGAGATACTGTATGTTGCTAAGGCAACGCATGCTAGCTGCCTTGAGCCAAGCTTGTAATCTGGGGAAATACATGTTTATATGCTGCTATAGCAACCCTTGCTGGCTGTATTAAAGCCATGATGCCGCAGCAACTCTCCTAACCTTTGAGAAAGTCCAGTATGGACGTAGGGCATCAGGTGAACAAAGTTTCATGACGTCATCACGTTGAGCCATCTTACAACACTGGCTTGATACTATTACCTTGCCATTGTGGGAGAGCTCTCCTCAAGTGATATCCTGGGAGTATACATTTTTATTTAAAAAAAAATCTTATGGTTTTACATTATGGAGTTTACCTCTACTCTTATGCTGCCCCCTACAGGAGTAGGACACTAAGCAGGAAAAAGTTCTGGCTACGCCTATGGGCAGTCCTTAGGGGGTATACCCTCTTTCTCCCTGCTATAGGATGTCAGTTTTGTGTCAAAGCAGTGTCAGAGAAAATGCCAACCAAACTCAAAATAGAGGAGCAGGTATTGAGTCAGTCAATGAACTTCAGAGAAAAGGATGTTATGGCAAGACAAAAATCAAATTTGCTCTAGCGTTCATTGACTGACGCAGTGTTTTGATCTTCATATCAGTAGGGAAGTCCCAAAGTAGTGCCACAAAAAGAGGGGTGGGAAATGCATATAAATAAGTCCCCAAGACCAAACCATAGCTAACCAGGCAACACAGGACTCATCAGAACAAGATGAGACCCACCTGAAAAAAAAGGCTAAGAAACCCCCTTAAACAGCAGACAGCAAAACTTTGCGGCCAAAAGGAGGCATCTGCAGATGCCAGCACATCCACCTTATAATATTTTGTGAAGGAATGAACAGGCGACCAGATAGCCGCCTTGCAAACCTAAAGCACAGATGCCTGATGGCGAAAAGCCTAGGAAGCACTAAGCGCCCGAGTAGAATGCGCCTTAACAGGGAAAGGAGGAACCTGACCCTTAATTGAATAAGCCTGCACCCACTGTCTGTCTGATCCATCTGGGAATAATTGCAGCAGACGCAGGCAGCCCTTTCTTTGGGCCATCCGTGAGTACAGAGCAAATCCGAATTCCGAAAAGACTCAGAAGTTGCCAAGTACACCCCGATTGCCCGAACCAGATCCAAAGTATGCAGTGCAAATTCCTTAGCATGTTTTGGCTTAGGACACAAAGATGGTAACACTAGGTCTTCATTTAAGTGAAAACCACCTTCGGAAGGAAGGACGAATCCGGACGAAGTACCGCTTTATCCCTGTGAACCAACAGACAGGGAAGACAGGTCGCCGCCGCCAGTTCCGACACTCTGCTCGCAGAGGTAATAGCCACCAAGAAGGCCACCTTCTGGGATAAGATAAGCAGGGGGATCTCCCAAATACTTTCAAAAGGAGGTTTCTAGAGAACCGACAGCACTAAATTAAGGTCCCAAGGTGGCAACAGAGGTTGTACCCCCTGGATTAAGTTACACACCACGTAAAGGGTGGCTAATGGCCTTTGGAAGAAGACTGCCAAGGCTGAGACCTGACCCTTGATAGTACTCTCCGTTGAAGGAAAGCCAAGATCCGAGCCACCGAGTAAGAGCGAGGAGACTCCCATAAATGCAATATACAACTTCCACGTACGATGATGGCTCTTTCTAGAAGTCGCTTTCCTCACTTTAACCACTTTAATACAGGGCACTTCCCTCCCTTCCTGCCCAGGCCAATTTTCCCCTTTTAGCGCTGTTGCATTTTGAATGACAATTGCGCGGTCATGCAACACTGTACCTTCACCAAATTTATGTCATTTTCCCCCCACAAATAGAGCTTTCTTTTGGTGGTATTTGATCACCTCTGCGATTTTTACTTTTTGCTAAACAAATAAAAAAAGACCGAAAAGTTTAAAAAAAAAAAAAAAAAATTTTGTTTATGTTATACAATTTTGTAAATAAATAATTTTTTCCTGCACTGATGAGCACTGATGAGACTGCACTGACAGGCACTGATGAGGAGGCACTGATGGGGTGGCACTGATGGGGTGGCACTGATGGGGTGGCACTGATAGGTGGCACTGATAGGCGGCACTGATATGCGGCACTGATAGGCACTGATATGTGGCACTGATAGGTAGCACAGATATGCAGCATTGGTGGGCACTGATAGGCGGCACTGCTGGGCACTGATAGGCGGCATTGATGGACACTGATAGGTGGCACTGACGGGCATTGATAGGTGGCACTGACGGGCACTAATGGGCACTGATAGGCGGCACTGGTGGGCACTGATGGGCACTGATGGGCGGCACTGATCGGCACTGACAGGCGGCACTGATGGGCACTAATGGGCACTGATAGGCGGCACTGGTGGGCAATAATGGGCACTGGTGGGCGACACTAAAGGATGGCAGTGATGGGCACTTGTGGGCAGCACTGATAGGGAGGACACTGGTGGGCATCACTGATGGGGAGGGCAATGGGGGGCTCCCTGAGCCCTGATTGCCATCCCTGGTGGCCATAGTGGGCATCCCTGGGGTCATAGTGGGCATCCCTGGGGTCATAGTGGGCATCCCTGGTGGATCTAGTGGCATCCCCCCCCGAGGGTCTGCACTGGTAATCAATGATCTGATTACCAGTGCCGACCCCCCCCCCCTGTCAGGGGAGCCGCCGATCGGCGCTCCTTTACTTCCTGTCAGGCACGAACTAAGGAAAGCCGATCAACGGCTGTTCCTATTTACTATGTGACCAGCCGTGATTGGACACGGCTGATCACATGGTAAAGAGCCTCCGTCAGAGGCTCTTTACCGAGATCGGAGATGCAGGGTGTCAGACTGACACCTCGCATCACCGATCGCCGCTCTGCGCGCCCCCGGGGGGCGCCCAGAGCGGAGTTATCCTGCCGCCGTCATATGACGTCCGGTCAGGATAACTCAACCACATTCCCGCCGTCAATCTGTAATAGGGCGGGCGGGAAGTGGTTAAGCAGAGTAGGAATTACTGAAGCAGACAAACCCCTGTCCTTCAGCACCTGGCTTTCAACAGCCAAGTTGTCGAAGCCAGCGACCGTAAACCAGGATGGAAGATTGGCCCCTAAGACAGCAAATCCTAACTGAGAGGAAGTCTCCAAGGCACATCTGTGACTAGCCTGACCAGGTTGCCGTACCAAGCTCAGCGTGGCTAGTCCGGAGCCACAAGAATGACTAATCCCTTCTGCCTCGATCCAGCAAAGAAGTCTTGGCAGCAACTAGGAGGAAAGGCATACATCAGCTGATACTGACCCAACAGGTCCACCAGTGCATCTGCGGCATCCACCAGAGTGTCCCGTGAGCAGGCCACAAACCTCTGTACTTTCCTGTTGATCCGAGGCGCCAACAGATCTACATCTGGAGTGCCCCAAAGAAGGCACCACTGCTGCAATACCTCCGGATGGAGAGACCATTCCCCTGTATCCAAGGCCTGCCGACTGAGGTAATCCGCCTGCCAATTTTCCACTCCTGAAATATGAACAGTGGAGAGAGCTGGAACAAAGCGTTCCGCCCATTGAAGGATGCCTGCCACTTCCAAGGCCGCAAGGATACTTAGAGTACCCCCTTGGTGATTGACATAAGCCACGGCCATGGCATTTACCAATTGAATGCGCACTGGACAACCCTGCAGGTGCTCGGTCCAGTGTACTAGGCGAAGCCTGATCGCTCTCCGCTCCAGAACATTGATCAGTAACCTAGAATCTTCCAGGGACCAGACTCCTTGCGCAGACAACCTGCCAAGACCCCCTCCCCACCCAGACAGACTGGCATCCGTGGTGACAATTGTCCAATATACAGGGAGGAAGGATTTCCCTTGCTTGAGAATTAGGGACCGAAGCCACCATATTAGGGAGTCCCTGGTCACCTTGCTTCCTGGAATTGAGCGAAGAGGACCGCCTTGAAGGACGACACCATCAGTCCCGGAAATCTCATAAAGGGCCAAAGGGGCGACCACTTGCTGGACAGCAACAGCTGAATCACAGGCTGGAGTTTTTGGAGTTTTTCCTGGAGGAAGAAACATCCTGGCTGAGGACAAGTCCAAAGTCAGGCCCAGATAGTCCAGTCTCATGGAAGGGACCAGGAACGACTTCTGAAGGTACAGAATCCAGCCAAACTCCTCCAGAGTTCTCATGGTGATTGCCAAATTTGTTTCCAGCACCGTGGGAGACTCCGCACATAGAAGCAGATCGTCCAGGTAACCCAGGACCGATATCCCCCCGCTGTCGTCACAACGCCAGGACCGGAGCCAACACCTTTGTGAAGACCCGAAGAGCAGAGGCGAGACCAAAAGGTTAACAGCACAAATGGATAGTGATCCTCTCCCACGGCAAAACGCAGAAATGGTTAGTGTCCTGCCTATATTAGGATGTGAGGGTAGGCATCTTTGATGTCTATGGAGGCCAAGAAATCCCCTTGCTGTAGGGAAGCCACCACCGTGTGAACTGATTCCATCTTGAGTTTTTCAACTCGCTCAAAGCCATTCACTGCCTTTAGGTCCAGGAGAGACCTTTGATGATGTCATCCAGGGTAGCCCCAAACAGGCGATCTCCTTGAAAAGGTAGATTAGTCAAGGCCTTCTTTGGATAAAATACTGGTCTGCTGATCAGACTTTAAAGTATACGCCAGAGGACCACTGTCGAAACCAACGGTTGGTCCAATATGGGAGCAGTATCCAACGTGGCATTGCAGAAAAATTGTAGCCCCTGCACCAGTTGGTCCAACAGCTCCTCAAAGGCGGGAGAAAGAGGTTTCCCCTCCAGGTCATGGCATAGTAACTTAGCCCATTCAGTCAATTTTGCAACACCAGGGCAACCATAAACACCAGTCTGAGTGCAGACCCCGCCAGGGAGTACATATTGCGGGCCACAGACTCCGCCTTTCTATTCGCCGATCCTTACAAGAACAGGGAATCCTCCACTGGGATAATGGTAGCTTTATTCAGTCTGGAGACCGGAGGTTCCACTAGGTGGCACAGTCCACTTCTTTATAAGGGACTCCTCAAAAGGATAGAGTCCAGCAATCCACTTAGGCACCCCAGGGGAATGCTTTGGGCGCTCCCTTTCTTTTTTGAGAATGCTGTCAAAAAACGCAGGGAATGGAAAAACCTTTGCCGCTCTGGATGGCTTGCGAGCGCCTTTTCTTGCATGGCTGCGGAGGTAGAAATCTAATTCTCACTGTCAGAGGAGACAGGGTACAAAGTAGTAGACCTGGCAGGGAGACCCGCGTATGCGGTGGCTGAGTCAGACTCACAATCTGAGACATCAGATGAGGTAGGGGTAGGCAGAGGGCGTTTTTTAGCAGCTCGTCCTTTAAAAGGCCACCTCCACCCGTGACACAAACGATTCCAGGACCACCAAAAGTGCATCTATTGACAGCTGGGATCCGGAGGGCCCTGCGGCCTCCTTGAGGGGGTCAGGTGGGGAAACATGTTCTGCAGGGTCCATGTAGCACCAGGGGAACCCGTCTGCAAGAAGTAAAAAAAAAAAAACATCCCACCACGCACAAGCGCCCCCAAGAGGTCAGGCAGAGTGCACTTGAGACCCATCCTACACCGAAGATACACCAGGAGGCCCAAAAAGTCTGCACAGCACGTGTCAGCAGCGATCTCAATCCAGAAAGAAAGATCTGAAGATCAGCATCAGGGTATAGTTACATAGTTAGTGAGGTTGAAAAAAGACATCAGTCCATCCAGTTCAACCTATGATGTGTGTGTTTGCTTTTAACCGTACATTGTGTACCCCTGTATGTTGTGGTCTCCAAGGTGCCCATCTAATAGTTTTTTGAAACTATCAATGCTCCCAGCTGATACGACTGCTTGTGGAAGAGAATTCCACATCCTTACCGCTCTTACAGTGAAGAACTACTTACGCATTTTAAGGTTAAACCGCCTTTCCTCTAGTTTTAGTGAATGGCCACGTGTCTTATTGTATCTCCTCTCTCTGAATAGTTTGTTCCTTATGCTAGGGTCGCCAGTACAGTATTTGTACATTGATATCATATCCCCCCTCAATCGTCTCTTCTCCAGAGAGAATAAGTTCAGTGCTTGTAGTCTTTCCTCATAGCTGATGTCCTCCATTCCCCTAATTATTTTTGTTGCCCTTCTCTGGACTCTTTCCAATTCCAGCACATCCTTCCTGAGGACCGGTGCCCAGAACTGGACAGCATACTCCAAATGTGGCCGGACCAGAGTCTTGTAGAGCAGGAGAATAATCTCTTTATTTCTGGAGTGAATCCCCTTTTTTATACATCCCAGTATTCTGTTGGCTTTGCTTGCAGCGGCTTGGCATTGCATGCCACTGCCAAGCCTGTTGTCTACCAGTACCCCCAGGTCCCTTTCCATCCTAGACTCACCCAGAGGTTCCCCCCCTAGTGAGTAGCTTGCTTTCTGGTTTCTGGCCCCCAAGTGCATTACTTTACATTTTTCAACATTAAACCTCATCTGCCATGCAGTTGCCCACCCCGTTATTTTGTTCAGGTCCGCTTGTAAGGTTTCCACATCCTGCATAGAAGATATTGGCATGCTTAGTTTAGTATCATCCGCAAATACTGAGATTGTACTAGATATCCCCTCCTCTAGATCATTTATGAATAAATTTAACAGGATTGGTCCCAGGACAGAACCCTGGGGGACCCCACTTTCCACACCCGCCCAATCCGAGTACTCCCCATTAATCACCACCCTCTGGACTCTCCCCTGGAGCCAGTTCTCTATCCAGGTACTCACCCTATGGTCCATACCTACATTCCTTAGTTTGTTCAGTAAGCGTTTGTGGGGAACGGTGTCAAAGGCCTTTGCAAAGTCCAGATACACCACATCCACCGGCTTACCTTTATCTAGGTGGCAGCTCACTTCATCGTAGGTTAATAAGATTGGTTTGGCAAAAACGATTTTTCATGAATCCATGCTGATTACTACTAATACAGTTTTCATTACTAAAGTCTTGTATGTGGTCCCTTAACATCCCCTCCAAAATCTTGCAGACTACAGATGTTAGGCTGACCGGCCTATAGTTACCCGGGATACATCTCGGCCCCTTTTTAAATATTGGTACCACGTTGGCTTTTTTCCAATCAGCTGGCACCATACCCGTCTGTAAACTATCCTTAAAGATCAAGAATAATGGTCTGGCAATCACCTGGCTGAGCTCTTTCAGAACCCTCGGGTGCATGCCATCCGGTCCCGGTGATTTATTTATGTTAAGTTTCTCTAGTTTAGTTTTAAGTCTATCTTCTGTTAGCCATGGCGGTATTTCCTGAGGTGTGTTGTTTAGTTCGGCTTTACAAGCTAGGTTTGTGTAGCCCCCCCGATTCTTTTGTGAAGACTGAAGAGAAGAAATTATTTAACACTTCCGCCTTTTCTCTGTCCTCAGTGGCCATATTTCCTTTGTCATCTTTTATGGGGCCAATGTGTTCTGGCCTCGCTTTCTTACTGTTTATATACTTAAAGAATTTCTTGGGGTTCTTTTTACTCTCCTCCGCTATATGTCTCTCGTGTTCTATTTTAGCCACCCTGATTTCATCTTTACATTTCTTATTACACTCTTTGTAATGCTTAAATGCTGCCAATGACCCCTCACAGTCTTGTATTTTTTGAAGGCCTTTGCGTTAGCACTAATATACCTTTTTATGTTGGAGTTTAGCCACCCAGGGTTTAGCTTTGCTCTTTTAAATTTATTTCCCTTTGGAATGCACTGGCCAATCCCCTTGTTAAGTATGCTCTTGAAGCACTCCCATTTTTCCTCCGTGTTCTTTGTTCCCAGGGTTCTATCCCAATTGATATTTTCTAGCAGTGAGCGCAGTTTTGGGAAATTGTCTCTTTTGAAATTCAGCATCTTAATATTACCCTTGTGCTTCCCATTACTGTAATTAATACTGAAACTTATTGACCTATGGTCACTGTTTCCTAAGTTCTCCTGTATTTCTATATCCGTGAGCAGGTCTGCATTGTTAGTAATCAGTAGGTCAAGTACCGCATTGTTTGTCGGTGCATTCACCATCTGACCCATGAAATTGTCCTGCAGAACATTTAGGAACTATAGGGAGGGGCTCCACCCAGAAAAACGCACTTAGGAACTCTCACTTAGTAAGCCCTTTCAGAAAACCAGCACAAAACGGTGCCAGGTGTACCAAGATGGCCGCCGATTCATGCAGAGCACATGGGCTACAAGAAAATGGCGGCCTGCGGAGCTACTGAGGACCCTCCTGGGGACCCCCCAGCCTCCTGTATGGGATCGATTGGAAGGTGGGACCTGGAGTGACAGGAAGAAACCCCCCCCCCCCCGCACAATCTGTCATCTCTCCGCCCCCACCTGCGGCCTGAAACATGGACCTAGCCCCTGGGAGTAGTTCCAAACTTTCCAATAGCCCCAGTAGTGAGGGTGGGGCAGGTGGGAGGGGTTACGTGGCAGGAGGGGAACCCGGGGTTGTGATGGTCCTAGGGAGGGGCCCATGGCAAAGACCCACCAGGAGAAGAGGGGGGGGGGGACATGTACTCACCTTACCAGGAACATGCGGGCGCCATCTCCTGACAGAACCCCCTCCCTCCCGAAGTGAGGGGGATTTTAAACAAATAGGAACGCTGCGACTCAGGCCTAAACCTAGTCTTATGCGACCCAGCGCAGAGCCAAGGTCTGCATGCGCCGTTGGCCGTCTGGGGTGACCACTGTATCTAAATATCCAGCCCGTCGCCCAGATCCAGCAAAGTTGCTTGTAGATCTCACAGGAAAAAAATCCTGAGAAAAAAAAAAAAAAACTTCCACTTGAAAAAAGAAAAAACTACTATCTAGAAAAAAACTTTGCCAGGACCAAAGATCCCAGCAAGGAACTAGGCCCTTACTCCTGACTATGCAGATTAAAACTGACATCCTATAGCAGGGAGAGCGGGTATACCCCCTAGGACTGCCCATAGTCGTAGCCAGAACTTTTTTCTGCCTAGAGTCCTGCTCCTGTAGGGGGCAGCATAACCCTACTGATATGAAGATCAGAAGACTGCATCCATCAATGAACGATAGAGAAAAGATTCTTTATTATAAATCCATTCAAAATGAAGACCTGACATGCAGCTAGCTCAAATGCTCAGCAGATGCATTTCACACAACTGTGCTTAGTCATTGCCATGACTAAGCACAGTTGTGTGAAACAAGTCTGCTGAATATTTATGCTAGCTGCATGTCATGGCCTCGTTTTTAATGGATTTATAGTTAAAGTAACTTTTTACGCCTTGAAGTGCTGCCACCTTCTTCCTAATTTGCATTCTTTGGCTTTGGACCAAGGCTGGCACCGGGCTTGCTTCACAGCAGCAGAGACCTCACAGGTTACCTGGAGCAATACAAGTCCCCCTGCCTCACTGTTTTTTGTTGTTTTTTATTAGCATTTCTATCAGTATTTCAGATATAATTTTGGTATTTCAGAAAGTGAAACTACAATAAAAACTAGTGAATAAGGCCCCGTTCACATTGCCGCGATCCAACTTGGGGGGGGGGCGACCTCCGAGGTCGCGGTGCGAGCAGCGCGCCGCGACCTCGGAGCGGCCGCCACGGACTTCATAACATTGAAGTCTATGGCGGTCGCCTCCGGGTCGCCCCAAAGAAGCTCCGGACCCTTTTTCTAAGACGGAGCGACTTGTGTCGCTCCTATTAGAACGGGTCCGCAGCTTCCCTATGGAAGGCGACCTACGGCGACCTGTGAGGCGACCAGGTCGCCTCACAGGTCGCCTTAGTGTGAACGGGGACTAAGTCCCACAAATTCTTCAAAAAAGTGCAATGCGACACCAACAAAAATCACAATCTTCTTTAGTGACCCATGCCCAAATGTATTTCCACCACGGAGCCACTACACAGACAAATCCAGGACATGGCCTACAACTGTTGCATTCCTTGTGTCAAGCCACTCCTGAACCAGAGACATACCTGGGCCAAGGAGAAAAAGGACTGGACTATTGCGCAGTGGCTCAAAGTCTTCTTTTCAGACGAAAGTAAATTTTGTATGTTATTTGGAAATCAAGGTCCCAGAGTCTGGAGGAAGAGTGGAGAGGCACAGAATCCAAGTAGCATGAAGTCAAGTGTAAATTTTCCAGTCAGTGATGATTTGGGGAGCCATGTCATCTGTTGGCGTTGGCACATTGCGATATTTGGTTTTCAACAATGTATATCGCGATATTTCTCTGGGTGGAATGCAGAAGACACTGACAGTGTGGATTAGGCAGAGTCGGGACTCACAGTGGTGGTAGGAGGTAGAAGAACACAGCCCGACATGACATCTCAGAGAAAAGGACGGATTGACTAGGGCTATATGGCTCAAGGAAGAGTCTCGGGCAAAGATTTGGCCGGATTTCTTTGTAGAAAGTGCTTCACTAGTGATATCAGCAGAGACATTGTGGTCCTCATAAACGTGTTCCTTTTACCTTATCTTCCAAAACACATCAGTACCATCCACTCCGCGTCCCAACAGAACAGTACCTTCAGCTCCCCATTGTTGTGTCGATATCGGTTTCCCCTTGCTTTCGGTTGTTATCAGAACTTCACCCCTCCAGCCCGATTCAATCCAGCTCTGCCTCTAGTCTCCAGCCGACCATTACTCAGCCCTGCTCCGCCCATTGTCTCTCCATTGAATTTATTTCCAAAACATTACAGCCTGATCCCGCCCCCGTGCGCGTCCCCGAAGCAGCCAGGAGAGGGCGGAGTAATGGTCGGCTGGAGACTAGAGGCAGAGCTGGGAGGGCTGGATTGCATCCGGTTGGAGGGGCGGAGTTCCGATCACAGCCGAAAGCAAAACGGATGTGTCGGCTGCCAGCACTGTTGAGTCCTCCTCCTCCCCCCGAGTCCCGACTTCTCCCTGCCACCCTGCATAATGCTAAATATCATGTCTTCGGCGATATGAATATCGCCCATGCCTGCAGAACGATAGTTGATATCACATTGACTATGGTTCAGCCCTAATGCATACTATACTGTACATGGAAATAATTTTCAGTGAGCCAACATTTCTGCATTAACAATACTTTTATTTATTGGTCTAATGTAATATTCTAATTTTCTGAATTTTGGGTTTTCACTAGGTGTAAGCCATACCCATCATAAATAAAAGAAATGAATGCTTGATATACATCACTGTGTGTAATGATTCAATATAATATAGGAGTTTCACTTTTTGAATTGAATTACTGAAACAAACTTTTTGACGATATTCAGAATTTTTGCAGATGCACCTATATGTATAAAACTAAACAAGAGCCAAGTGTTTAACAGGGTAAACCTGGTAAGAACTTAAGAATTATAAAGTCAGAAGGTTTTTTATCTTTAGGAATTCTATGCAAGAAGTTGAAAGAAAAAGAAAAAAAAAAAAAAAAAACTGTATGCAGCAGCCCCCTCACTTATCCTAGGTCCCTTTCTGCCCACAAGTGTCTCCCTCCTGATTGGCTGAGACACAGCAGCAGCTGTGAAAGTCAGCTAGCCAATCAGGAGAGAGGGGGACGGTGCTCCGTGTCTGAATGGACACTGGGAGCTGTGACTCTGCTCAGGTGCCCCCATAGCAAGTTGCTTGCTGTGGGAGCACTGAACAGGAGGGAGGGGCCAGGAGCACAGAAGAGGGACCCAGAGAATAGGATCTAGGCTGCTCTGTGCAAAACCAACCGCACAGAGGAGCTAATCATAACATGTTTATTTTTATAAAGAAAAAAAAAAAAAAAGGACTTTACGATCGCTTTAAATTAGCAGTAAAAACACTTATGTGACTAAGACAGTGCATATGCATGTATACATCCCAGAACTTGATCTGTGCGGTGACATCAAGCCATCTGGCTCTGCCCTACTCGTTTTCCCTATTTTCCAAGAGCGTGACTTCATTTGTATTTTATTGAGTACAGGTAAAACCTCTGCAAGCCTTTAAGTTAGTCAATGTTCATAAAGGGCTGGGGCCCACTGTGTACAGTGGAATCCACTGCATTTGAAAATGTATTTCATTTTTAACCCTCCTCTATTGGTAATTATTTCAAGAATACATATGCAATGCCTCAATGCACAGTGGAGTCATGCTGCGTCTTCCAATGCTTACAGTGGTTTAGAGAACATGTCATGTTGTTTCAGCATATCCCATACCATGTATACACATTTCTAAACCAATGTGAAGTCCGCTGTCATGGACATCAATCCCTTTCAAAAAAAGTCTTGCACATCACAATATATAGGCATAGAGTAGATGGAAACATAGGCTTTTTGTAATGCATACAACTAGGGATGCACCGAAATGAAAATTCTGGGCTGAAACCGAAAATGCAGGCTGCCCTTGGCCGAAAACCCAAACCGAAAATGACTTTTTCCCCCAAATAATTTTAAAATGGATAGAAGAGGGGCATAAACGAAAAACAGACAGCAACGTACACCTATCGCTGCCACCCTGTCACAGTATATGTACCGTGACGGGTTGGCAAGAGGTTAATTTAAATTACCAATGGTATTTGTATTATGCAGCATGAGGGGGTTAATTTATTGCCACTGCTGGTCACTGATGCATTAGTGACCGACCAGTGGCAATTAACCCCTTTGTGCTGCATTAGTGCAACCAGTATCAGTGTTAATTAACACTGGTTGCACTGATACTGGTTGCACTAATGCAGCACAAAGGGGTTAATTAACTGCCACTGGTCGGTCACGAACACACACCAACACAATTTACAGCCAAATACAGTATGAGTGGATATTTGGATCTTCAGTCTGCCACAAACATTTCCACAATAGATCACCAGTTTCCAATGCAGGCGCATTATATAAAAAACCCGCACACACAGTGATGGATCCACATAAAGTACAAGACCTGCTCTTATGCAGTCAGTTCTACTGGCGAAATTGGTCAGGCTCTACCTTTTGACCAGAACAACCTCTTCATGCCCAATCTACAGTGCATCCGCAAAGCATTCACATTGCTTCACTTATTCCACATTTTTTTAGGTTACAGCCTTATTCCAAAATGGATTTTAATTAATTTTCGTCAACATTTTACAAACAAGACCTCATAATGACAAAGTGAAAGGTGGTTTGAATTTCTGCACAGTTAAAAAAAAGCCTTTGTCGTTACACTCCGAATTGAGCTCAGGTGCATGGTTTCCACTGTAATCCTTGAGAGATACCCAAAACTTGGTTGGAGTTTAAGGGTCCTTTCACACGGCCGCTCCGTGTGTCCGCAAATCATCCCATCCGTTTGCGGATGATTTGCGGACATAATGTAAGTGAATGGCACTGCGGATGTCAGCGGAATACCATCCGCTGACATTCGATTTTCCGCCTTTCAGTTCTGTTCCGTTTTTTCGAATGGAACAGAACCCTATTTTTTCTTCCGTGTAAAAAACGGAAAGGAAGGAAAAATCGGATGTCAGCGGTGTCACCCGCTGACATCTGCAGTGCCATATACTTACATTATGTCCGCATATCATCCGCAAACGGATGGGATGATATGCGGGCACACGGAGCGGATGACAAATGTCATCCGCTCCGTGGAAAAAAAAAAAAAAAAGTCCCGCAGCGGACCTTTCACACGGAGCGGCAATGTGAAAGAAGCCTAACTGTGGTAAATTCAGTTGTTTTGGCATGATTTGGAAAGGCACACACCTGTCTATATAAGGTCCCACAGTTAACAGTGCATGTCACAAACCAAGCCATACCACATCGGTCTTCTAAATTGACAACTTTGTGGGAAAAAAAAAAAAAATATACATTCATTTTCATTGAGCCACTCTGGGGAGATCTCAAAAACGTGCAGTTCATGCAGAACAGCCCAATAATTTACAGGAACTGGAGGCTTTTTGCCATGAAGAATGGACAGCTTTACCATCTGAGAAGTTAAAGAGCCTCATCCACAAATACCACATAAGACTTCAAGCTGTCATTGATGTTAAAGGGGGCAATACACGGTATTAAGAACTGGGGGTATGTAAACTTTTGATCAGGGTAATTTGGGTAGTTTGTTGTTATTATGATTTAGAAAAAGAGTAAACACAGTTGATTAATAAATGGCTTCAGCCAAACACTAACCATTAGTGAAAGAAAAGTTTGTTTTTCATATTCTCTAAAAAAATGGCCAATAAATCATAAGTTCTGCCAGGGTATGTAAACTTATGAGCACAACGGTAACTAACATTTGACACAGTTGAGTGGGCAAGACAAATACTGAGGAACACACCTGATTCTGTTGGAGTGGAGGCTGGGACTGTCCATCAGGAGCCTGGCCTTGACTTTCATTCCCTCCAACCGGAGAGCCACGAGTCGTGGCTGTCATACTCGACACAGGGCAGATCTTTGCAATTTTGTCTGCTTAAGTAGCAATTGCAAGAGAAGAAATTATAGTCCCTTTAGGAAAGGCAAGCCGGCATACGTCTGTCTTATGAAACTCCACCTTAAACACAGAACGTTTTGCAGAGACCATTGCATAACCTGTAGAGAGGGGAAAAAAAAAAAACAGTTATTAAATCCCAAAACTAACACATATTTGATTAACTATATTAAATTATTAATAAACATTTTTTTGTGCATACAATGAGGTTTTTTATTTTACTATGAACCGTAATCCCAAGCAACTTAAATTATTAGTACTAAATCTTAAACTTTTAAAATTTTGTGTTATTTTTTTTTTTTTTTTTTTTTTTAAGGCCCCTTTCACACATGTTTCCGATGCGGTCGGATGCTCCATGCAGTCCTATGGAGCAGCGGATGTCAGAGAAGACATCACAGCTTACACCCACTGCTATCCGATCAGGTCCGTGAAATCCAGACGGATGGGAACCCTATTTTCCATCTGTCTGAAGGATCAGATGAAAATGGACAGGCCGCCCGTTTTCATCCGATCTCGCATAGAGGAGAGAGCGGGGCTCTGACCACTCCCTCTCTGCAAAGTAAGCAAGGACGGAGCTGTCATACGCCTGCTTAGCAGGGATTGGTGGATCGATCCCCGCTGAGCAAAACTGAGTCAGTCGGGCGCACTGCCAATGTGAAAGGGGCCCCAGTCTGCTATGATTTCCAGAACACAAATACATTTGTAAAGCAAAGACTATACTCGGCAAAGATGCCGAATGTGAGAAACATGCCAGACGACCCTAGAAGCGGCTGTAAAAACGTCCAGTGTGCATAAGGCTTTAAAGTCAACTCAAGTATGGCCTCAAGCAAATACATTTTTACTATTCTTTGCACAGATGTTGCCAGCAAACCTTGAGTTTCTATGGCCAGTTAAAACCACAAATATTTCAAGTTATTTTCTTCAGTTTGATTTTTGTTATTGGGTCTTACCCCTAAAAACACACATGAAATTCAAAATACATGGGCCTCACCAAATGTTAATTTTTAGGGGCTCATTCTCATGTACATTGGGACATGAGCATTTTAACATTGCACTGCACTGTTCCTCACCACCCCCATACAACATACTCCGCCACACAATTGTTTTAGGGTGCAGGGTGATGTGAATGATCCAATGCCGGTGATGTGATGTAAATCCCAGTGTCATGTGACTCGTTAGTGTTACAAGGTCTCAGGTGTGAATGGGGAGCAGGTGTGTTAAAATTGGTGTTATCGCTCTCACACTGGTCACTGGAAGTTCAACATGGCACCTTATGGCAAATAACTGAGGATCTAAAAAAATTGGATTTTTAGACTTGCTGTAAAATCCATTTCTCTGATGTGCATAGATGGACACAGCTCCTCATCTTCTTGACCATTGGGTTATACCTCCCCCTACAGGAGTAGGACACTAGGCAGTAAAACGCTTGACTACACCTATGGGGCAGTCCCAGGTGGTATACTCCCACTCTCAGCTATAGGCACTCAGTTTTGTTACAGTGTCAGAAGAAAGCCAACTCCACAGATGGGTGGGTACTGTGTCTGTCAACCATCAGAGACATGGATTTTATGGCAAGTCAAAAACCCCATTTTCTCTTTTGTTCATTGATGGACACAGCTTATCTTCTTGACCATTGGGATGTCCCAAAGCAGTGTCAAACATGAGGGGTGGGAACAGCAAGAAAAAGGCTAAAAACTGTAGCCAACCAGGTAATTTGGAGCTCAACCGTAAAAAAAGTGGAGCTCACCTGAAAAAAAAACAATACACACGCAAAGAGGACCAGGTCCTCTACAGCAGCCTGCAAACCTTGCAGCCAATAGAAGCACCTGCAGATACCAACACATTCACCTAAAACTTTGTGAAAGTGTACACAGACAACCAGGTGGCAGACTTGCAAACCTGCAGCACTGACGCCTGATGACGGAAGGTCCAGGAGGCACTAAGCGCCCGAGTAGAGTGTGCCTTAACAGGGAAAGGAGGAACCTGACCCTTAAATGAATAGGCTTGAATCACTGTCTGATGTCATCTGGAAATAGTCACAGCAGAAGCAGCCAACCGTTTGAGGTCCATCGTTGAGTACAAATAGTTTGACTACCGAAAATACTCCGTAGCTGCCAGGTACACCCTGGTTGCCTGAACCACATCCAGGGAATAAAAGTTTTTTTTTTTCCAGAAAATTGCGTTTGGAAAATACCTGCACAAATACGGAGTGACAAAAAAAATTTGCAACACCCATCATTTTGTTCTGTAGGTCCTCTGCTTAAAAATAAAGAACGTTTGGGGGTCCAAAGTAATTTTCTAGTAAAAAAAAAAATATTTTTTTCATGTAAACAAATAAAGTGTCAGAAAAGGCTTGGTCTTCAAGTGGTTAGAAGAGTGGGTGATGTGGGTAGAAAGTGTCAGGACAGTTCACACCCCCCAAATTACCCCTTTTTAGAAAGGAGACACCCTCATGCTATTTGCTGAGAGGCATGTTGAGTCCATGGAATATTTTATAATTTGCCCCAAATTTCGGGAAAATTCCAATTTTTTTTCTTTACACAAAGCAGTCACTAAATATATTGCTCACACATGCCATGGCATGTGACACCCCAAAATACAATCTTCTGTTGAGTACAGGGATACCACAGGTGTGAGACGTTTTAGGATCCTAACTGTATGGGGCCCCAAAAACCAATCACTGCCTTAAGGCTTTCTAAGGGTGTAAATTTTGATTTCAGTCCTCACTACCTATAGCAGTTTCGGAGTACATGAAATGCCAAGATAGCATAAATCCCTGCCCCTGCAAATGACTCACGGGGAGTATTTTGCAGCTCTCATTTGTTTTGGAAACCGAAGAAAGAAAAGGAATTTTTTTTTTTCTTCAATTTTCAAAACTTTGTGCAAAATACTCAAAATGCCTCTCAGCAAATAGATTAGAGTGTACTTTCTGAAAATCAAAATTTATGCACTTCGAAAGCCTGAAGGCAGGGATTGGTTTTCAGGGTCCTGTACGCGGCTAGACTGCCAAAAAGTCTCACATGGGGTATCCCTGTACTCGGAAGCAGCACAATGTATTTTGGAGTGTAATTGCACCAATACCCATGGCATGTGTGAATATATAATTTCAATGACAACTTGTGTAAAAATGTTTAGTTTTTTTTTGTCATTTTTCAAACACCTGTGACAAAAAAATCAAATATTCAATGGGCTCAACATGCCTCTAAGAAAATTCCTTGGGGTGTCTACTTTCCAAAAAGGGGTTATTTGGGGGGGGGGGGCTGTAGTACTACTCTGCCATTTTAGCACTTGAAGAAATGAGATAGGTAATCAGAAAGTAAAGGCTGCGTAAATTCCAGTATATACACCATAGTTTGTAGACGCTATAAAAAAAACTTTTGCGCAAACCAATATACGCTTATTGAGATTTATTTTGTCAATGACATGTAGCTAAAATACATTTTGGCTTAAATGTATAATAAAAAATTGTTTTTTTGTCTTACCGTAAAATCCTTTTCTCTGAGGTTCACTGACGGACGCAGCTCAATGTCTTCTAGACCAATGGGTTTTATGCTGCTCTAGGTAGGACTAGGCAGAAACGTTTTTGGTTACACCCCGGAGGCAGTCCCAGAGGGTATACCATCACTTACTGCTATAGGACTTCAGATTTTAACAAGCAATGTCAGAACAACATCTAACTCAACCCAAAACAGAGAGGCGGGTGCTGTGTCTGTCAGTGAACCACAGAGAAAAGGATTTTACGGTAAGACAAAAATCCAGTTCTCTTTCGTTCACTGGCGGGGACAGCTCCATGTCTTCTAGACCCTTTGGATGTCCCAAAGCATTATCAACACGAGGGGTGGGGAAAACACAGCAATACATACAGTATAATTCCCAACAAGGCTAAACATAGCCAACCAGGTAAAAACAGGAGCTCAACACCAGGGAAAAATAAAAAAACACCCCCTCAAGAGGTGGGAGCCTCTGCAACCGCAGCCTGCAAAACTTTGCGCCCAAAAGCAGCATCCGAATATGCAAGTACATCCACCTCTTTGTGAATGTGTGTACAGACGACCACATAGCCTCCTTGCACACCTGAACCACTGTCGCCTGATGATGGAAGGCCCAGGAGGCACTAAGTGCCCTCGTAGAATGCACTTTGACAAGGAAAGGAGGAACCTGACCCTTAATAAAATAGGTCTGCACCATCGTCTGCCTGATCCATCTGGAAATGGTCACAGCGGATGTGGCCCCCCCCCTTGGAGGTCCATCCCTAAGAACAAAACAATAGGATTTTCGAATCGGTTCAGTCACCACCAGGTACACCCGAATCGCCCTGCCCACATCCAAGGAAAGTAATTTCCTTAGGATGTTTTGGTTTAGGACATAAGGACGGAAACGCAATATCTTCATTCAAATAAAACCCCCGAGACAACCTCAGAAAGGAATGCCTGACAGGGTTGCAACTCCACTTTGTCCTTACGAATCACCAGGTAAGGTGACCGACAGGACAACCCAGGCCACCTTCTGCGACAGAGTGAGCAGAGGAAGTTCTTGAATATTTTCAAAGGGAGGCTTTTGAAGCACCGACAGTACCAAATTTAGGTCCCACGGAGGCACCAGGGATCCCTTACCGACGGAGCCAGATGGCGAACACCCTGCACAAGTGTGAACAAAGGAGTTCGCCACCAACGGCCTTTGGAAAAATATGGCCAAAGCTGAAAATCTGGCCCTTGATGGTGCCAAGAGCCAAACCTTGATCTACACCTAGTTGTAGAAACTAACAGGCGAGACACATAAAAAGCAACGGGGAGAACCCCCCTCCGGAGACTTACACCAAGTGATATAAACCTTCCTGAAAGTAGATTTTCTAGCTTTCCACAGTGTAGGAATCACCGGCTCAGACAGCCCTCTGTCCTTCAGCACCTGGCTTTCACAAGCCAGGCTGTTAAAGCCAGCGACTGTAAAGCAGGATGGAAGATTGGTCCCGGAGACAGAAGATCTTCCCTGAGCGGAAATTTGCAAGGGACGTCAGCTACCAGCCTTACCAGGCATGCGTACCAAGACCGGCGTGGCCAGTCTGGTGCCACCAGAATGACTGGAATTCCTTCTACCTTGATTCTGCGTAGCAGTCTTGACAGAGGTTGATTTGGAGGAAAAGCGTAAATCAAAACTAAACTGACCCCAAGGGGCACCCATGGCATCTGCGGCAGCGGCCAGAGGATCCTGAGACCTTGACACGAACCTCTGCACCTTTCTGTTGAGATGGGAGGCCAGCAGGTCCACATCGGGGGTCCACTAGCAAAGGCAGAGTTGATAAAACACCTCCAGGTAAAGAGGCCATTCTCCCGGATCCGACTGAGATAGTCCGCTTGCCAATTCTCTACCCCCGGAATGTGCACAGTGGAGAGGACCGGAACATATAGTTCAAGAAACCAACCCCCTCAAGAAACCAGCCCACTTACCGGGCGACAGGGCACTCTGAGCCATCTTTAGGATTGAAATATGCCATAGACGAAGCATTGTCCGATTGTATCCACACAAGTCATCCCTGCAAACGATTCGTCCATTGAGACACAGTCTGATCGCCTGAATTTCCAGGATGCTGGTCGGCAGTCTGGACTCCTCTCGAGTCCAAACACCTTGGGCTGAGTACACTCCCAAGACATCTCCCCATCCAGACAGACTGGTTTTCGTGATGATCACAATCCAATATAGGAGAAGAAAGAATTTTCCCAGACGAAGGGCCCGGGGAGCGAAGCCACCATAGCAGAGACTCCCTCGAAACCCGGCTCAACAGGATCAAAAATTGTCCAAAGACAGCAAATTCTTGTTCCATTTGGTCAGAATCTCCCTTTGCAGAGATCTGGTATGGAACTGTGCTAACAGAACCGCCTCAAAAAAGGTGGAAACCATCAGACCCAGGACTTGCATGAAAGTTCTGAGCGACGACCGATGGTTGGACAACAGGAGCCGAACCGCATCCTGCAGTTTCAGAAGTTTTGCCTGGGGAAGAAAAACCTAGGCTGACGCTATGTCCAGCGTCAGACCCAAGTAGTCCAGCTTGGTGGACGAAGTTGGTGCCGATTTCTGAAAACGTAGTATCCATCTAAACTCCTGTAGAGTTCGCACAGTAATGTCCAAGTCTGCTTCTAGAGCTGAGGAAGACTCTGCATGCAAAAGCAGAACATCCAGGTAACCCAGTATCGCTATCCATTTCTGTCGTAGCAAGGCCAGAACTGAGGCCAAAACCTTTGTGAACACCCAAGGAGCTGAGGCGAGAACAAAAAAGGTAAAGCCACGAATTGATAGGGCTCCCCGCCCACGGCAAAACAAAGAAAACGCTGATGCCCGACATATACTGGAATATGAAGGTAAGCATCCTTGAGATTAATAGAAGCCAAAAGATCCCCTTGATGAAGGAAAGCTACTACCATGCGGATGGACTCCATCCGAAATTTCTGAACCTGCACAAAGTGCTTCAGAGCCTTGAGATCCAAGATCAGACAAACCTTGCCTTACTTTCTGGGAACTGTAAACAGATTTGAATAAAATCCTTGAAAACGTTCAGACTCTGGAACTGGTACAATAACTCTTGTGCTAACCGGTCCTGCACTGCCCCGTATAGGCCCTGTAGTCGCTCGTGAGACAGGCGCAAATTGGAAGGAAAGAACCCAGCCGGAGGCAAAGACTGAAGCTCGATCTTGTAACCGAACCAACTCGTGGACCCATCTGACCTTAATGAGCAAGGTCCATGGATCCGGAAAAAGGCAAAGATACGGGTGAGCGTGCCCCTTCAGGCTGGTGAAGGCTTGTCTGTGGAACCAGAAGTGCCTGCTTTGGACTTATCGTTCCAGGGTCTCTAGGAGCCTCCCCCGCAAAGTTACGGGTGGATTTTGAACCCTATTCCTGCGATCCAGGGGGACAATAGGGCCGCTTGCGAGCTGAGAAGAAAAGGCCAACTTTACGAAGGTGTTCCTTGCCCATAGCAACCTGCGGAACCAATATACTCTTACCTCCCTTAAGGCCCTTAACCACTTAAGCCCCGGGGGTTTTTTGCGATTTTTTACTGTGTGATTTTAACGGACAATTGCGCGGTCATGTGACGTTGTACCTAAATGAATTTGACATCCATTTTTTTCCCACAAACAGAGCTTTCTTTTGGTGGTATTTGATCACCTGTGCGATTTTTTGATCATGCGCTATAAACAAAAAAAGAGCGTCAATTTTGCAAAAATAATATTTTTCACTTTTTTTATATGAAATTCCCCCCAAAAAAATTTAAAAAAATCAAAATTTAACATTTTTCGGCCAATTTGTTTTATGCTACATATGTTTGGAAAAAAAAAAAAAAAAATCGCAAAAAGCGTATTTTGATTTGTTTGCGCAAAAGTTATTGCGTTTACTAACAAAGGGAAAGATTTTTGTAATTTTTGGTGTTTTTTTTTTTGTTTTTTTTTTTTTAACACGTAATGGCGGTGATCTGCGATTTTTTTTTCGGTACTGCGACATTGCGGCGGACAGATCGGACCCTTGACTGACATTTTTGACACTTTTGGGGTTACCAGTGACATTACTGCAGTAATCAGTGCTATCCATATGCACTATTACTGCAAAAATGACACTGGCAGGGAAGGGGTTAACTTTATTGGAGAGGGAGGGGTTAAGTGTGTCCTAGGAGCGTGATTCTAACTGTATAGGGACATGGCTATTGGTGTAAAAACAAAGATCAACGGTCCTACATAGTAGAACCGTCTGATCTTCATTTTTACACCAGGGAGAAGGACGGGCGGCTTGTTTACATAAGCCGCTCCGCCTTTCTCCCTTCACTGGAGCGATCGTAGTGTGACCGGCGGACATCGAGTCTGCCGGTCACACGCACTGACTTGTCTGAACGCGCCCGCCCACAATTGGCTCTCAAGTCAGTGACAGGCGAGTGACGTATCCATACGTCACTCTGCCTGGCCGGGGCTGACCGCCGCAGTATACAGTCGTGCGGCGGTCGGCAACCGGTTAATGATCTCTTCCATAGAGGCCCGAAAGAAATGGTCAGCTACAAAGGGTAGATCAAATCAGCACCTTCTTAGAAGCCTGGTCGGCCGACCAGTACTTCAATCAAGTCATGCGGCGAAGAATCACCGCCGTCACAGATACCCTGCCGGTCAAGGGGGGGTTGCATCCAAAGATGCATCACAAATGTACTGCAACTCCTGGATCAACTGACCTGCCAGCTCAGGAGGGTGTTGACTCCCTTCAAGATCCTGGTGTAAAATCTTTGCCCATTCCGTTAGGGTCTGAGATACCAAGGTGATAGCAAACACCGGCCTCAAAATTGCACCAGCCGTGGTAAAAAGTTACTGGACCAGAGGTCTCTTATCCACAGGATCCTTAAAGGATGAAGAATACTCCACGGGCTAAAGTGTGGCCTTACATGGAAAACTGCGAGTCCAACGGTGGAACTGTTAGTTTCTTTAGAGGAGACTCCTCAAAGATCAAAAAAGTAGTAGTAGCGCAGACAATTCGCATATCATTTCAATATCACACACCAATATGAAAATAGTCTTTAAACGTTCAGATATGAAGATACACCATTTCACATAAAAACTTCCATATTAATGCAGAAGGGTAAATGGTCTTGCAAGAACCCTCTTCACCAAGTAGGGGTCACCAGTGTGTATCGGGGTCACCAGACAACAAATCCTCCACCGTTGTGACATAAAAAGGGGGGGGGGGTTGGCAACTCACCAGAAAGTATGGCCCACCTAGTCTCATAGGAAAGGCACACAAGCACACACACACACACACACGTCTCCCTCCTGGGTCAGCTGCAGATCTAGGCACTCATCACTGGCGATCTTTAAGCTGTAAAATATATCCCTTTTCCTCATGGTCATTCGCCAATCCAGCAGGTTTAGGGAAACAAAAAGGAGCCTCCGTCGGTGTCACTCGGGTACTTCCGGTCGCCGTAAGGTTCACGCTAGCGTGAACCTTACGGTGACCGGAAGTACCCGGGTGACACCGACGGAGGCTTTGGAGGTCTTGGACACCAACGTGGAGAGGGTGAGCTCGACCGAAATCACCTACTAGTGCATCCGTGGTACTATTTCTGCATATGGCTTTGATGGCTTGCTGTTATACTGCGTTTGTGAGTGCATTTTATTTGGGTTTATGGTTAATAAAGTGTGAAGTTGTGGAGGCAATATTACACTAGGGCGACTCCTTTGTCGCCCTAAACCTGCTGGATTGGCGAATGACCGTGAGGAAAAGGGATATATGTTACAGCTTAAAGATCGCCAGTGATGAGTGCCTAGATCTGCAGCTGACCCAGGAGGGAGACGTGTGTGTATATGCTTGTGTGCCTTTCCTATGAGAATAGGTGGGCCATACTTTCTGGTGAGTTGCCACCACCCCCCCCCCCTTTTATGCCACGACAGTGGAGGATTTGTTGTCTGGTGACCCCGATACACACTGGTGACCCCTACTTGGTGAAGAGGGCTCTTGCAAGACCATTTACCCTTCTGCATTGATATGGACGTTTTTATGTGAAATGGTGTATCTTCATATCTGAACGTTTAAAGACTATTTTCATATTGGTGGGACTTTTTAGGTACTAAAATTGCAAAAACACAGAAAATATCGTTTTTAAAGTTTATTAAAGATTTTTATACAAAAAGTTTAAAAATAAGGCAAGCTAGATAATACATCACATATAACAGTAGGAGATTAACCACATGCCCCCTGGGTGAATACCCGACGCGTTTCAGAGTGTCAGAGTATACTCCTTCAGGGGTGCCCTTAGAGAGTGGTATAATCCACTGTAGTGGATAGAATAAATCGCCTGCCTGGTATTAAAAACAAGTCGCCAGCGTGCTTCGGTTGCCCATCAGGGATGCCGTATGAAGAGGACAAAGTATGTTTTTAGAGTTGGACAAAGTCTTAGATGTAGGGTATCAGAGTTGCGTGCTAATCAGCCTCAATGGGGGCTGGGTGGGGGTAGCTGGAACCCAAAGAACAGCAATCCTGCTCCAACAATCAGTTATGTCAAAAAGAATTGCAGCAGAGCTTCTTATCCAATTTTTGGGATGTGGTACTTGTGGGATCATTCAACATGAACAGCTCTCTGTATTTTCATATTGGTGTGTCATAATGAAATGATATGCCAATTGTCTGCGCTACTACTACTTTTTTTTCGCAATTCCACCTGGGATTTTGATTGGAGAATATTTTTTTGACAGATTTTCTTTTAAGTAGCTGCGACAGGTCTATAATGACTTTTTCTTTATCACCATTACTTGTGCGCAGGGGATATATTGTATTGCTGTTCGGTGGTGTGTATATTATATATATATATATATATATATATATATATATATATATATATATATATATATATATATATATATATATATATATATATATATATACAGGAAAGGGGAACACCTTTGTCACCTTGGAAGATTTGCAGGTGTCAAACTGAACCGACGTTGCCGACTTAGCATCTGCTGAGTCTTCCAACTTTAAAGTTACCCGCAGTGACACGATTAGGGCCTCCACCAGCGCTTTTTTATGCGCTGCTGCGGAGGGGGGAAGCCTCATACTCACTATTCGAGCACTCAACGTGCATGGACGTGGACCCAGTGGGCTGACTCTTGTCTGTGGCAGCCAAATGCACCGCAAACTCTGAAGAGGCAGAGGATACAGGTGAAGGCAGAGGGGCACTTCTTGCTAGGCCTCCTTTGCAGGGCCATATCTACTTTGGATACAAGTGACTGCAGGGCACACAAAATCCATCACATCCCCCCCCCCCCCCCCCGTCAGAACAGAGCTCTACCTTGTTTACGTAGGCAGAGTTCTGGTCTCTGCCCTGTAATCGACGGGTGCTGGCAGATTGGCTTCTGCTGTAAGTAATCACAGCAGGAGCGGCCCCCCAGCAGCGCTAAAGCGCCACTGCAGAATCACGCATATATACACACATGAGGAGGGCTGCCCTGTGGCAGTATATCTGCTATAGGGCGGTCCGTTAGTAGTCAACTATAAAAAAGCCTGGGCGGTCAATACTTTTCACCAGAAAGCTTTTTCAGCTGCAATTGTGACCTGGCAATTGTCCAGCCCTTATCATGCTGTCTTTGTCCCTATTTGGGAGATTTGAATAGTGTAATAGGAAGTGAGGGGACAGCTCCCCAATAACAGACTGAGGAGTGGCAGAAAAGTAAAAGGGGAAAAAATACCCCAATGGGACACAAACCGTGACAAACAATTAAGCAATGTGAGGAAGGTTTAGAGCTTGTATCATGATATTGTTGGCTGTGTCCCTGCAAGTACAAATTCCCCTTGACTTTGTTCCAGCAACCAGTGGCAGAACATAACAGGACACAAATATGTCTCCTTAGTGACAAAGCTACTTAACCACTTAAGCCCCGTTTATACTACCAAAATTGTGCTGTAAATTGCCTCCAGCACTGCCCTTGTTCTTGCTGGAGGCTGCCATTTTCCTGAAGCCCAGAGCCCCTGAACAGTAGTAAATCATAGCAGAACTAAACCAATCGCTGAACGGATTCAAAAAAGTTACATTCCTGGAATGCCGAGACTGCTGTCACATTTGCTTGTTTCCTCAATCAAAAGGTCAAACCATCATGTCTGGTGTCATAACTGATACATGTGCAGCACCATGGCAGTTGCACATAAAACAGAAGCAGCTTTTATGGCTGTAAAAGGATAAGAGTGTTTAATTCTGCTTTAAGGCCCCTTTCACACGGGTACGTTCCGTCGATCCCGGCTGAGCAGGCGGAGGACAGCTCTGTCTCTGCTCTGTGTGCAGAGACCGAGCTGTCAGATCCCTGCTGTCCTCTATGGGGAATCGGATGAGAACGGAGCGCTTATCCATTCTCATCCGATCCCATCCGCCAGACGGATGGAAAATAGGGCTTCCATCCGTCCGTATTTCACGGACAGGATCAGATCGGATAGCAGCGGGTGTCAGCAGAGATGTCTCCGCTGACATCCGCCGCTTCATAGGGATACATGGAGCATCTGATCCGGTTCGCCTGAAAAACTGACAGGCGGATCGGATCGCCTGTGTGAAAGGGGCCTATGGCTGTCAGCAGATCGGTCTCTATAAATTTGTCAGTGGCTAAAATAGCCTAAAAATGGAAAGCAACTGAGCATGTACAGAGCGGGGTGAGACATTGTAAATAGATTTTAAAACAGGATAGACACCATTTTTAATGTTTTGCAAAAAGGGGCCAGCCTGAAGTGATCAAGCAGGACAATTTTCTGACTTAACCACTTGCTGACTGCCGCACGACTATTTACGGCGGAAGTCAGCCCCTCACAGGCAAAGTGACTTAGGACTACGTCGCTCGCCTGTGAGCCTCTAGGGGGCAAGCGTGCGCCACCGGAGGCGCGCTCCCGCCACCACTCGCTCCCTAACATGTTTGCGCGTGAGACCGGCGGACCCGATGTCCGCCGGTCACTCGCAATCGTCCGGTACAGAGGGAGAAAGGCAGGCAGCTAATGTAAACAAAGCCGCCTGTCATTCTCCCTTGTGTAAGTGCAGAGATCATACGGGTCCTGCTATGTAGGATCATATATCTCTGTAGTTACACAAACAGCCACATCCCTTTACAGTTAGAAGCACACCCCTAGGGACACACTTAACCCCTCCTTCTCCAATAAAGTTGACCCCTTCCCTGCCAGTGTCATTTTTACAGTAACAGTGCATATGTATAGCACTGATTACTGTAGTAATGTCACTGGTACCCCCAAAAGTGTTAAAAATGTCAGTCAGGGGTCCAATCTGTCCTCCGCAATGTCGCAGTCCCGCAAAAAAAATAAAAAAAAATTGCAGATCGCCACCATTACTCGTTTTAAAATAAAAATTACATAAATCTTTCCCTTAGTAAACGCAATAACTTTTGCGCAAACCAATCAAAATACGCTTATTGCGATTTTTTTTATCAAACATATGTAGCAGAAAATTGGCCTAAAATGTTAAAATTTTGATTTTTTGCAATTTTTTGGGGGGAATTTCATATAAAAAAATGTGAAAAATATTGTTATTTTTACAAAATTGTCGCTCTTTTTTTGTTTATAGCGCATGATCAAATACCACCAAAAGAAAGCTCTGTTTGTGGGAAAAAAAGGACGTTGATTTCATTTGGGTACAGCGTCGCACGACCGTGCAATTGTCCGTTAAAGTCACCCAGTGCCGAATCGCAAAATAGGGCCTGGTCAGGAAGGGGGTAAAATCTTCTGGGGCTTAAGTGGTTAAGTTCCACTTTAAGCCTAGCACACACCACTAGTTTTTTTTTTTCGTTCAACCCATTAGGTTGAACGAAAAAAAAAAAAAAAACCTGGCATCTCAAGTCTGAGACGCTGTACTAACAAATCGGATATTAGTACAGCAATTCCCCCCACAGTTCCATTGTGTTCTGACAAAGGCGGGAAGGGCAAAGAAGGGAAGGGAAGGGCAAAGCAGGGAAGGGAAGGGAAGGGCAAAGCAGGGAAGGGAAGGGAAGGGCAAAGAAGGTCACGGAAGGGAAGAAGGGCAGGTCACGGAAGGGAAGAAGGGCAGGTCACGGAAGGGAAGAAGGGCAGGTCACAGAAGGGAAGAAGGGCAGGTCACAGAAGGGAAGAAGGGCAGGTCACAGAAGGGAAGAAGGGCAGGTCACAGAAGGGAAGAAGGGCACGGCACAGAAGGGAAGGGCACGGCACAGAAGGGAAGGGCACAGAAGGGAAGGGAAGGGCACAGAAGGGAAGGGAAGGGCACAGAAGGGAAGGGAAGGGAACGGCACAGAAGGGAAGGGAAGGGAACGGCACAGAAGGGAAGGGAAGGGAAGGGCACAGAAGGGAAGGGAAGGGCACAGAAGGGAAGGGAAGGGAAGGGCACAGAAGGGAAGGGAAGGGAAGGGAACGGCACAGAAGGGAAGGGAAGGGAAGGGAACGGCACAGAAGGGAAGGGAAGGGAAGGGAACGGCACAGAAGGGAAGGGAAGGGAAGGGAACGGCACAGAAGGGAAGGGAAGGGAACGGCACAGAAGGGAAGGGAACGGCACAGAAGGGAAGGGAACGGCACAGAAGGGAAGGGAACGGCACAGAAGGGAAGGGAACGGCACAGAAGGGAAGGGAACGGCACAGAAGGGAAGGGAAGGGAACGGCACAGAAGGGAAGGGAAGGGAACGGCACAGAAGGGAAGGGAAGGGAACGGCACAGAAGGGAAGGGAAGGGAACGGCACAGAAGGGAAGGGAAGGGAACGGCACAGAAGGGAAGGGAAGGGAAGGGAACGGCACAGAAGGGAAGGGAACGGCACAGAAGGGAAGTGAAGGGAACGGCACAGAAGGGAAGGGAACGGCACAGAAGGGAAGGGAACGGCACAGAAGGGAAGGGAAGGGAACGGCACAGAAGGGAAGGGAAGGGAACTTCCACACAAAGCATCTAATTTCCAATACAAAAGCACAGAAAACATGAAAAAATTACTTCTACAAGAAGGCTAGAGGTCACTTTGTCGATTCAGGGAAGGTTTTAAATTATGACGGTTTTCATGCACACTGTCTGCCTGCATGTACTGAAAAAGTGTTTATTTCAGGATAAGAAAAAAATAAATAAATAATATATGAAAAAGTTATTAAACTATTGGAAGTTAGGCAGAACTACAAGAAAAAATTCTTGGATTTCAGAAAAAAACTTGCAGAACCACCCTCTAAAGTAAAACGTTCTACAGAACTTTGTAAATGATTAACTTAGCAAGCAACTAGCAAGATTAGGAAAAGCTGATAAGGCATAAGAAACATGATTCAAAATTGAGCAAGAGCTGGTAACCTTCCATTCATTTTCCAAGAGAGACCATGATCCTTATCTCTAGGTCCACACATGTCTGGCTGCGGTTTGCAGTCTTGACTGATGTGGTTTTTTTCATCGGGTCAGGTGCGGTTTTTTTTTACCTGAGTTTGCACCAAAACCGAACAGTACCCTTTTTAAAAACAGACCACGGCCGCCCCGCACATGTGTATACTGGTTCCATTGAAAGCTGGTCCGATTCATAAGTAGTCAGGTTGAAAGACACAAGTCCATCTGGCTCAATTAATAAAAAAAAAAAAAAAAAAACCACAGTAAAGAAAACCCAATCATACAATGCCATATACACAATCCTATACCCGCATTTGATCCAGAGGAAGGTGAAAAACCCCAGCAAAGCATGATCCAATTTACTACAGCAGGGGAAGAAAAAAATCCTTCCTGATCCCCTGAGAGGCAATTAGATATTCCCTGGGTCAACTTTACCTATAAAATATTAGTACCCATTTATATTATGTAAACCTAGGAAAAGGATCCAGGTCTTTTTTTAAAGCAATCTAGTGAGCTAGCCAGAATCTTTTCCACATATTCACAGCTCTTACGGTGAAGAAACCTTTCCGTATTTGGAGACAAAATCTGTTTTCCTCTAGATGTAGAGTGCCCCCTTGTCCTCTGTGTTGACCTTAAAGTGAATAACTCAACACCAAGTTCACTATATAGACCCCTTAAGTATTTATATATACATGTTGATCATATCCCCCCTTAATCTCCTCTAATCAAGAGAGAATAAATTCAGTTCCTCTAATCTTTCCTCATAGCGGAGCTCTTCCATGCCTCTTATCAGTTTGGTTCTCTAGACTCTCTCAAGCTCCCCATATCCTTTTTGAGAACTGATGAACAAAACTGAACTGCATATTCCAGATGAGGTCTTACTAATGATTTGTACAGTGGAAAAATTAGATAACTCTCTCTGGAGACCATGCCTCTATTAACCACTTTACCACCGGAGGATTTTGCTGTCTTCCGTCCAGGCCACTTTTTGCGATTCGGTGCTGTGCGACTTCAACTGACAATTGTGCGGTCGTGCGACGCCGTACCCAAACGAAATTTACGTCCTTTTTTCCCCACAAACAGAGCTTTCTTTTGTTGGTATTTGATCACCTGTGCGATTTTTACTTTTTGTGCTATAAACAAAAAAGGAGCGTTTATTTTGAAAAGATAATATTTTTAACATTTTTTTATATGAAATTCCCCCCAAAAAAGATGTAAAAAACAATTTTTTAAAACATTTTTGGCCAATTTGTTTTCTGCTACCTATGTTTGGTAAAAAAAAAAAAAAAATCGCAATAAGCGTATTTTGATTGGTTTGCGCAAAAGTTATTGCGTTTACTAACAAAGGGAAAGATTTCTGTCATTTTTGGTGTTTTTTTTTTAACGCGTAATGGCGGCGATCTGCGATTTTTTTTGTGGGACTGCGACATTGCGGCGGACAGATCGGACCCTTGACTGACATTTGACACTTTTGGGGGTACCAGTGACATTACTGCAGTAATCAGTGCTATATATATGCACTGTTACTGTAAAAATGACACTGGCAGGGAAGGGGTTAATTTTATTGGAGAGGGAGGGGTTAATGTATGCCTGGTGCTTACTGACGTGTAGGGGGGGAGGTGACTGAGTGAGTCATGGACAGATCGGATGTCCAGCTATGCTGAACAGTCCGATCTGTCACTCCCTGTCACTATGGAGATCCGTCCGTTTGTGTTTACACAGGCGGGCGGATCTCCACACTAGATCCCCGGCGATCGGGGAAGGGCAGCGGCGATCGCCGCTGCTCCTCCCCTGGCCCGACTCCCGCTGTGAATGAAAACAGCGGGAGCGAGCCTCCGGCGGCGCGCAAGCGCCGCCCAGAAGGGGGAGTGTCTGACGACGTTAATACTACGTCGTCAGACGATAACGAGCCACTCTGCCGCAGTAGTATTACTGTGAGCGGACGTAAAGTGGTTAATACGAGAAAAGACTTTACTTGCTTTGGAAACCACAGCTTGGCATTGCATGCTATTAAGCTTATGATCATTACACCCAGATTCTTTCCCCGTTATGAGTTAGACTCCCCCTAGTATGTATGATGCATACATATTTTTAGCCCCATGTGCATGACTTTACATTTATCAACATTAAACCTCATTTGCCACATTGTTGCCCCATGAAATAGTGCATTGAGGTCAGCTTGTAAGTTGGAGACATCCTGAAAGGCTGTTATTCTACTGCAAAGCTTGGTGTCATTTGCAAAGACTGAAATGGTACTTTTAATCCCAGACCCTATATCATTTATAAAGATATTAAAAAAGTAATGGTCCCAACACTGATAACCTTAGACCATTCAGAGTAAGAATCATTACCCCCAATCTCTGAATTATATATTTTAGCCAATTTTGGCCAACCATTTACAAACTGATCTTTCCAAGCCTGTAGACTTTACCTTAGACATTAGCTGGGAGTGGGGAACTGTGTCAAATGCTTTTGCAAAATCCAATTATACTGCATGCACATCCACCCCTCTGAGGTTTTGCTTACCTCATAAAAAGACATCAGGTTTGTCTGACAACTTCTGTCTTTCATGAATCCATGCTGTCTGTTGCTTAAAATCTTTTTTTTTTCCAGCAAGAACTCATCTATGTGGTCTTTTATTAACTCTCCAGTAGGGCTGGGCGATAAAACGATACCGATATGTATCGCGATAGTCCCGTGATCGATAGCAATTAACAGCCTTTGAACGATAAAACGAAAAGTCCGCTCCGACGGGTTTAAGCTTTAAAAATGGCGCCGCCACGTCACCGCGCACGCGCCGCCGATCGGGAGAGGCCGGGAATAGCCGAAATTACACGAGCGGTGGCGGCACGTGCGCAATGACGTGGCGGCGCCATTTTTAAAATGAAGGCGCCTCTGGAACAGGTAAGTGAAACAGCTTCACTACCTGCCATTATGCAGTGCTGCGGGCATGGTCTACCTGTACCATGCCCACAGCACTGCATCTCCTGTAGTATGCCTACAACCCCGGATCCTCTTGTACTATGCCAGTACCCTGCATTCTCCTGTACCATGCCAGTACCCTGCATTCTCCTGCAGCATGCCAGTGCCCTGCATTCTCCTGCAGCATGCCAGTGCCCTGCATTCTCCTGCAGCATGCCAGTGCCCTGCATTCTCCTGCAGCATGCCAGTGCCCTGCATTCTCCTGCAGCATGCCAGTGCCCTGCATTCTCCTGCAGCATGCCAGTGCCCTGCATTCTCCTGCAGCATGCCAGTGCCCTGCATTCTCCTGCAGCATGCCAGTGCCCTGCATTCTCCTGCAGCATGCCAGTGCCCTGCATTCTCCTGCACCATGCCCGCCGCCCTGCATTCTCCTGCACCATGCCCGCCGCCCTGCATTCTCCTGTACCATGCCCGCCGCCCTGCATTCTCCTGTACCATGCCCGCCGCCCTGCATTCTCCTGTACCATGCCCGCCGCCCTGCATTCTCCTGTACCATGCCCGCCGCCCTGCATTCTCCTGTTCCATGCCCGCCGCCCTGCATTTTCCTGTACCATGCCAGTACCCTGCATTCTCCTGCACCATGCCAGTGCCCTGCATTCTCCTGCACCATGCCAGTGCCCTGCATTCTCCTGCACCATGCCAGTGCCCTGCATTCTCCTGCATCATGCCAATCACCCTGCATTCTCCTGCACCATGCCAGTCACCCTGCATTCTCCTGTACCATGCCCGCCGCCCTGCATTCTCACCCTAGGGTCCTTATTTTAAATGGGTAAAAAAAAAAATATCAATAATTATCGATATCGACCGATATGAAACACTGATATCGTGATACAGTTTTCAGCCATATCGCCCAGCCCTACTCTCCAGTATCTTCCCCACTACAGAAGTTAAACTAACGGGCCTATAGTTACTTGGCAAAGACTTTGATCCCTTTTCAACTATAGGCACCACATTGGCATACGCCAATCCAGGGGTATTATTCCAGTCCTTAACGAGTCCCTAAAAGTTATAAACCAAGGCTTTGAAATTACAGCGCTCATATCTTTTAGGATGTGTGGGTGGATGCCATCTGGTCCAGGCGCTTTATCCACCTTTATTCTGTCTAAATATTTCTGGACCATATCACTTGAGCCATTGTGGATCATTTGAGGCTGTGTCAATACCGTCCTCATTATGGTCATGAGCTCCCCCATGCTCCTTTGTATACACAGAGCTTAAGAAAGTATTTAATACATTTGCCTTCTCTTTGTCCCCAGTCACACACTTCAGATTATTTTGTAAAGGGCCTACATGCTCAGACCTGACCTTTTTACTATTAATATATTTAAAGAATTTCTTGCGGTTTGTCCTATCTTTTGCAATCTGTTCATTTTGAATTTTTGCATCCTTGATTTCTTTTTTACATATTCTGTTATATTCTTTGTAACCATTAAACAATGATAGTGTTCCTTCATTTTTTTTTTTATCTTTTTTCTTTCATATTTATAGCTTTTTTAACTTTGGCAGTGAGCCAAATGTTTTATTTTTAGCCTTGCATACAGTCTTTGAAGAATTCCCATTTCTGTTCTGTGTTCATTGATGCCAATATTCCATCCCAGTTTAAGTCCTGGAGAGCAGCCCTCATCCTTAGAAAATTTGCTCTCAAAGTGTGGTTTTATATTTCCTGTATGCGTTTGTTGCTTACAGCTAATATTAAATGAAATATTATGGTCACTGCTACAGGTCCAAAAGAGCATTGTTTCTAGTCGGGGCCTCAAACTGTACCATAAAATTGTCTAATAGGTTTATACATTTTTGCCCTTTAACTGTTGCAGCAGTGCCTTACTCCAGTCAATGTCTGGGTAATTAAATCCCCCATTATGATCACTGTCCCAGCCCTTACTATCTGTGCAAGGAACCAAGTCTCCACCTCCTCAATAATACTGGGCGGTCTATAACACCAATAATTATCTTTGAATTATGCACACCCATGTACACTTCCATCCATACTGCTTCAGACTCACACTCTCCCCATCAACTAGGTCCCCTTTCACACTCACTGAGATCACTTCTCACTAAGAGACAGACACCACCACCCCTCTTTTTCCCTGTCTTTCCAAAAGAGAGCATAGCCAGGAATAATAGCCCAGTCATGTGACAAATAAAGCCAGCAATACCAATTAAATCATAGTTCTCCTCATGCTTCCCACCCACCTATTTTGCTTGGCAGACTTCTGGAACCAGGAAGACAGCATACCATTTGGTTGAGGTGATCCTGGCGACAAATTATTCCATCAGTCCTTCTGATTATAGAAACCTTAAGGATTTTGATCACATCTCTAAAGAAGAGTGGACCAAAATCCTTCCTGAGAGGTGTGCAAACCTGGTCACCAACTACAAGCAATGTCTTACATCTGTGCTTTGCCAACAAGGGATTCTCCACCAAATAGGGAATCACTTTTTGCTTTGGGATTAAATACTTATACTCACTGAACTGCAATATATTTGGCTGTCTGCCAAAATGTGTCACTGGAGTGCAGAACAAAACTGCACTCCTAAGATACACAGGAAAAGTAAAGTAGAGCCAAACCAGCTCTGGCTGCACTTCAACTTTAAAGGAGGAAGTAAAGCTTCCTCTAACTTGTACCTATATGCAAGCCTAAAAAGAGGCTTACCTAAAGTGTAAAAATGTTCTAAACATGCACTGCTTAGGAGTTATTTACTTTGCCTGCAGCCAGTGACATCACTGGCGCATGCACTCTGAAGAAACGACGACCCGTGCCCTTCCTTCAGAGCTCGGCCATGAATGACGGCTCCCGTGCGCATGTGTGGAGTGATGTCATCGTGTCTCCAGCCAATCAGATGGCCAGGAGACGCGAGCCCAGAAGGAAGATGGGTGAACATGTCGGCTATGTCAGTGTGGAGCGGGCACCACCGTGGAGGCTTCATTCGAAGGAAAGTATTTCATAATGAGCTAGTACGTGATGCATACTAGCTCATTATGCATTTGTCTTTCAGTTTTTTTTTTTTTTTTTTTGGAGGTTTACAACCTCTAATTACATATACAGCAAAACCGGAAGGTGCTGACCCCAGTGTCAAACTCAGAAAGAAGTCAGTTCTAGAGCCCAGTTAAGTGAATAAGTGAAAAATTTAAAGAGATACAAGCAGACACATACCAAGCATTTAAAAATCTGTAGATGTTTGCAGATATCACGTAACCCCTTAAAGCGGAGTTCCGGCCACAATTTTTTTTTTTTTTTTTTTTTTAAATACTTCCCAAAACAGTTATCCACCGCCCTTCATACATCCACTAATCCAGTTTTATACATTTAAATAATAGATTGACAATCATTAAACCTTACTTTATAAAATGTTTGCAGAGCACCGCCATCTTTTTGCTGGTCACCCGAAGCCGCTGTGTGCAAATATATGCCCTGCTTCCTCTTTCTAGATGGAGGGGGCCGATGAATGCAGCGTGAAATCTAGCGCATGCCCAGTACTATGCGATCGGCATAGTATAGGGACGCCCATCATCGATCGCGTTATTTCCTGTTTGCAAATAACGCGATGAGATGAGCGGCCTGCCGCCTTCATCACTGCCCATTGCAACCTGGTAGTGATGACTAATAGCTCCCAGGACGCGACACCGCGGGCCGCGGCCGAGGAGGGAGGAAGTTGAAGGAAAGGCGAGTATATTTTCTTTTAAAACAAAGTTAAAAAAAAAACGGGAATATCCAATTCTTTTACAGGTGACAATAAGGAAGCGGATGCCACAAAATCTAAAGTAACGATTCTGTGGCCAGAACTCCGCTTTAATATGCTTCACACACAACAGTATAATCCTAAGGCTCTGAAGACTTTACAATGCAACCTGCCAAGTGAGAAAAGTGTAGCATTTCCACTACTAGGGATTAAAATTCATCTTGGTCTTTAAATTATGGCAAAAGAAAGCAGCATTATATGAAATGGTGGTAGATCAGAGAAAACACCACAATCTGATTTGCTCTCCTTTACCACTGCTTACAGGCTTGCTCACGAGGTAAAATAAAGCACACAACTGCTCCTTCTGTTTTTCTCATGAGAATAGCACCAGCAGGAAGAGAGGAAGGAGTAAAACATCACGCTTACATGAGCTCACGCTACCATAACTGCAACAGAAGAACACTGCACTGCTGAGAAACCAAGTAGATGGCTACAGACAGTTGCTCTACTAATGTAAACAAGTAGTGCTAGTTTTTGGCAAAAATATATAAACTCACTGGTTAGTCTGAGACAGCTACCCCTATTATGCAAACTAATTTGCAGCTACAGGTGCACTTTAAATGCATCCAACAGCGGCATCCCTTCTCACTTTCCAAGACAAATAAGCAAGGGTTAAGCTTAAAGCAGAATGCCAGTTTAAATCTAAAAAGCCTTAAAGTGTCCTGTCGCCCTCCTAACACCTAAACTGACTTATAGGGTGAAAAAAAAATAAAACACACCACACACTTTTCTCAGTGTTCTCCAGCCCAGTCACCTGATCAGACTCGCACATTAACCAATGGCAACTGACATCGCTCCATGCTTTATCTGCTGCTGTTAAGCGCTCTCTCTCAGCCGCTGCCGATTTCAAAAGACTCACTGTGGCTTTTAAATACCATGTGGTGTTGTCTTTCTAAAATGTGGTTATTTATTTAGGGATTTCTACTGTCCTGGTGCTTCAGGATCTCCAAAAATGGGATAGGTAGTCAGGAAATTGGATGCACAATAAAAGGATATGTGCCTAGAAAGCCTGAAGGGGTTTGGATTTTGGGCATCATCTGACAATTGTATGTTAAAGTTTGTAAAACAAATGCTTTTGCCTGTTCGTCCGTCAGTACCTTTAAAATCCGCAGTGTCATTCCATTCCTTCAATGCTTAAAAAATATTAGCTGGAGTTTGGCATTCATGACCATAGTGAATTTAAAATCTGCTAGTGCATCTAACCCTATCCTCTCCGCAAGAGTGAATGCTGAGGTCCACAGGTATCTGTTGCTTCTTCATCCAGAGCATAGGCACCCCAATACAGGAGGAGTGTTACTTGCCACATTCACCAGGTGAAAAACGGGGGGGGGGGGGGGGGGGGAGCCTAAAGAAAACCAGTACAACCACCACATCTAATGATTGATAAGCTACAATATAATACATTTGGGTTTATTAGCACTTTTTTTAAATCAGAAAAGTTTTTATTAAATATATAAACAGTACAGATCATACAACAGTTCACACGTTAGTCATACAGGATAGTTATAACGCCATCAAGTGCATCTGTACCATAAACATTTTAGGAACACAAAAAGAACACTCATATGTAAATAATCCCAAACCTCAGTACCTCTCCATGACATGGTTATCTCTGCTCGCAACAGGCCTCCCACATACAGAGAATATTTAGGTGCATACATAAAGCTCAATATTTAAGGGGTCGGTATACGATCCTGGAGTCCCGTTACATAGTGTGAGTCTCAGAGGCACGTTACCTCTCTAACCCCTTGGACTATTCTCGGTCATGTGTTATTGCAAGAGCCTTGTAAATATCAGTTCCCTGGGATTTTAATATCACCTTAAACCGGAACTTAAAGATGCTCTCATTACAATTTTTTTTTTTTTTTTACACTGTTCTGCCCTCTTAGGGCAAAGCAAATAATGGGATTTTTGTACTTACCGTAAAATCTATTTCTCTGAGTTTGACAGACACAGTGCTCCATAAATCATAACTAGTGGGTTATATTGCCTACTCCAGGAGGACTAGGCAGAAAAAAAAAAAAAACACCTGGCTACACCCATGGGTCGTCCTCAGCTAGTTTACAACCCCCCTCTCTGCTTTAGATAATCAATTTAGTAGCAAGCAGTATTCGAAGTATCAGAACTCCATAGAGGGGTGGGTGCTGTGTCCGGCGAACTCAGAGAAATTGATTTTACGGTAAGTACATTCATCGACGGACATAACGATCCATAAATCATAACTAGCGGGATGTCCAAAGGCAGTGGCAAAAGGAAAACAAGGGGTGGGGAAAATAACCCAAGGATAAACATTTAAGAGCCCTTAATAACCCAGTAGTTCTGATTTATGGAGCACTGGGTCCGTCAACGAACGAAAGTAATAGAATTTTTTTTTTCCCCCACGTAACTAGGTTGCTCCCATATGTAGTTATGACATCTGACCAGCCCCTCCTCCTGTCCCATTGCAGAAAAGCAGATAGCTGGAAAGGAGGAGACTGATCAATCTTTAAGTCTGGTACACACAATGAGATTATGGGACGAGTGATCGTTCATTTTTTTTTTTTGCATGATAGTCTTCATATCGAAACTGAAGGTTACTAAAGTTTTGAAAATTCTAATAAGACAAACAAATTCATAAGTGATGTAATGCATTATATTTGTATTTTCGGACAAAAACCGTACTGGTTGATTAAATGAAAGTTGTACAAGAAAAAAGTTTGTGCTTGACTTTTTTTTCGGATAAGTTTGCACGACCGGTCATGATCAGCTCTCGAAAGCGGTGTACCAATGAACAGATTATCTTACGAGCTCTTCAAAAGCAGTTTTTTTTCGTACGGGTTTCTGGTCACATGTACTAGGCTGGCTTTAGGGCTTGTTCACACCGCCACATGGTGCGGGAAATGTGCATTCCGTTCAACTTTCCCATGCCACATTCAAAAGGCCCTGGGAGTGTGACCTGCGGTGGGTGTAAATATAATCCTAACACCCCAAAGGCAGATCACAAACCACATGCATTTGCCTGCACTGGATTGCATGGTAACGCAGTACCATGTGATACTGTGCAGTGTTGAAAAGTATGGCTTGACTTACTTTTGTTGCAATCCAGTGTGATTTCAACCCATTCAAATGAATGGGCTGAAAAAAAAAAAAAAAAAAAAAAAAAAAAAAAAAAAAAATCGCACCGCACATAGAAATTGCTAAGGAACACAGACCGCGTTCCAAGGCGATTCGGGTGTAAACCAGCCCTAAACAGCAGCTTATCTTGGCTCTGATATTTTACAGAGATAAGAGGAATGAAGAGGAAGAGCGGGTGTGTACTACATCTATACTGTCGATGCAGGGGCAGAATAGTGTAAAGAATCCTAATGGAGACCAAACTTAATTTCTAGTTTTGCCTTAAGCAGAGGGATTCTAGTTCTGGAGCAGGGGATCCCAAAATAATTTCCCTTAATTTGCAGGGATTTCTTCTCACTTCCTGTGTAGCATTGGGACAGAAAGTGAAAGGAAATCTCCAAATGGGACAAAGATGGCGAAAAGAAAAATCTGTTTATAACCTTCCCTTGCTCTATGCAAAATTAAAAAAAAAAAAAGGTTTTGCCTATAGTTTTACTTTAATTCTAAAATTAAACTTTCTGCATTTTCAACCCTCCTCCATGTAGCTAAAAGAAAAGTGCCCACTTTTTTTTTAGGCATTTACTTTTGTTCAAATTGCGGCATGCCCTCTTCTTCCATTTTAGTCTAGGCCAGAATGAAGTGCTGTTCTCACAGAACCTTCTGAGATATACACACCACATATTCAAGAAGGCAATCGGCTCGCACTAGTGAAGTGAGAAAAAGGGGTGAGCCTGGCAGCATTGTTACGAGGTGGCTGCCCAAACCCGGAAGATACAATGTCAGAGGTGAATGGTAGTCAAACACAGCTGCTGATTTTATTTTAGTTTTGATAAATTCTTGCAACAGCTGATTTTGTACGTTTGCCCACTAACAAAGAAATGATCAGTCTAGTTTTAATGGTAAATTTATTTTAACAGTGAGAAACCGAACAAACCAATTCAGAAAAACACAGTTATACATTGATTTGCATTTTAATGAGTCAAAGTAGTACTCGATCCCCTATCAGCAAGAGTTCTGGCTACCAAATGTTTTTTATACACTGGTAACGAGCTGAGATTAGGAGCACGGTCTTAAAAAAGGAGTGCTCCTAATCTAAGCTTACCTGTATAAAAAGACACCTGTTCACAGAAGCAATCAGATTCCAATTTCTCCACCATGACCAAAAAACCTTCCAAGGATCTCAGGTATAACATTGTAGACCTACACAAGGCTGGAATGGGTTACAAAGACCATCAATCAAGCAGTTGGGTGAGAGTCTGACAACAGTTGCTGCGATTATTCGCAAATGGAAGAAACAGAAAATAACTGTCAATCTCCCTTGGTCTGGGGCTCCGTCCAAGATCTCACCTCGTGGAGTTTCAATGATCATGAGAATGGTGAGGAATCAGCCTAGAACCACATGGGATAATATTTTCAATGATCTCAAGCTGGGACCATAGTCACCAAGAAAACAATTGGTAACAAACTACGCTATAAAGGACTGAAATCCCCCAAGGCCCCCCTGTTCAAGAAAGCACACAGGCCCGTCTAAAGTTTGCTAATGAACATCTGAATGATTCAGAGGAGAAATTTGGAAAAGTTTCGTGGTCAGAGACGACCAAAATCAAGCTCTTTGGCATCAACTCAACTCCCCGGTGTTTGGAGGAGGAGGAAAGCTGCTTATGACTAGGCCTGCACGATATTGGAAAAAAAATATATTGCAATATTTTTTTTCCAACTATATATATTGCGATATTGTGGGACCCGTCCTTTATATGGAGAAATATAAAGGAGGTTGGCTGCAGCCCACTTCAGAATATAACCCTGGAAGGGGTTATATAATAGATTATAAGAAGGAAGAGGAAGTGATTGGTGCTGCCAGTATATATGTGAAATACAATAAATCATCTAAATTGACATGGTGTGTATACAAAAAGGGAAAAGTAGATGTATGTATATGTAGAGGAAAATAAATTATTAATATATAAAATATATAAATCACCTCTGAATTATTAATAATTTATTTTCCTCTACATATACATACATCTACTTTTCCCTTTTTGTATACACACCATGTCAATATAGATTATTTATTGTATTTCACATATATACTGCTACTGGCAGTGGTGGTAGGAGGCTGGAGCGGTGGATTAGAAAGGAGCACAGCCGCATGCCATACATTACATTACTCACTCGTGCAGGCTGCAGCCCACCCCACACGTTCAGTGAGTCTCACTCTCCGCCCTAGTTTTCTCAATGGCACATTCAGGGAGCCAATCACGCTGTGAGTAGCGGCACAGCGAACCAATCAGGTGTGCAGGCACGCGTGATTGGTTAGCTGTGCAGCTGCTCACGGCGTGATTGGTTGCCTGAATGTGCCATTGAAAAAACTAGGGCGGAGATTGAGACTCACTGAACGTGTGGGGCGGGCTGCAGCCTGCAGTGGATTGGATGTGTGAGTCCTCCTCCGACCTAACACGGAAGTCTGCGAGTCCTCCTGTCCTCCTCCGAGTCCCTCCCCCTGCCTATGCAAATATCGTGACCTCGGCGATATGAATATCGCCTACGGCCACAGAACGATAGTCGATATTATATCGACTATCGTTCAGCCCTACTTATGACCCAAACACCCATCCCACTGTCAAACATGGAGGTGGAAACATTATGCTTTGGGGGTGTTTTTCTTCTAAGGGGACAGAACCACTTCACCGCATCAAAGGGACGATGGACGGGCCATGTAACGTCAAATCTTGGGTGAGAACCACTTTTCCTCAGCCAGAGCATTGTAACTTTTTAAATGCATTTTACTGGATTTTATTTTTTGTTATTCTGTCTCTCACTGTTAAAATAAACCTACCATTAAAACGATAGACTGATCATTTCTTGGTCAGTGGAAAACATACAAAATCAGCAGGGGATCAAATACTTTTTTCCCCTCACTGTATACCATTAGTAGGGTTTAGGAAACTTTGGTATGATACAGGTTAACCAGTTCCTGTCCACCCACAGTACATTTACTGAAGGCAGGCAGCATGGGAAGGCTTGATCGCGTATGTTATCCAGCCTGTTCCACGTTTGAGGTACGCATGCATGTGCCCCCTGCTAACCCGCGCTGTCACTAGGCTACAGTGGGATATCAGCAGGTCCCAGGCCAATGATTTATGGACGAGACCTGCTGATCAGCTGTAGCCAGAGTCCTGTGTTTACATCCACACAGGGCTCTGTACATAGATCAGCAACCCGGGTGCTTAAACAGCAGATTTGTTGGTAAAAGCAGCACAAATCACACACATTACACTTGTTAGACACACAGTTATCACTTAATTGCCCTTTGTAGTTAACCCCATCTGATCACTGTATTAGTGTCACTATTGATGTCAGTGCACCTCCCAGCGAGGGTCTGTTTGCACCAGACTGATCGCCACCCTATTGCAGTCCCACTACAAGTTGTCGATCCCTGCCATTACCAGTATAGCGTCATAGCCATGTAAATTCCAGTGTGTAATATTATATATATATATATATATATATACACATACACATACATATATACATACACACACATACACACACACACACCATAGTTTGCAGACACTAACATACGCCTTTTTTCAAAATTTTCTGTTTTTCCATTTCATTTTTATAAAAGAAAATAAACCCAGTGGTGACCAAATACCACCAAAAGAAAGCTTTAAAAAAAAAAAAAAGTGATGAAAATTTGGTGTTATTTTAACTCGCAATTGGTTGGTCATGAAACGGTGCTGAATAGCAAAAAATGCTCCGGTCATGAAGGGGGCAGATTTTTCCAGAGGTCAAGTGGTTGAGGTCGGGTGTAAAAAAAAAAAAAAATACAAAAAACACACACACTATGAAATATGGAGTAACCAATAAGGATTTCTAGCATATTTTAGGAGGTAAATTCAAAATTAATGACAACTTAACCACTTGCCGACTGCCTAACGCCGATCTACGTCGGCAGTCAGCCCCTCACAGGCAAAGTGGCGTAGGGCTACGTCACTAGCTTGTGAGGGTCTAGGGAGCGAGCGCGCGCCCCCGGAGGCGCGCTCCTGCTCCCGCGTGGTCACGGACCCCCCCGCGCGTGTGACCAGCGGACCCGATGTCCGCCGGTCACTCGGCGATCGGCGGGGGAGAGAGAGAATGTCAGGCAGCTTGTGTAAACAAGCCACCTGTCATTCTCCTCGCTGTAAAAACACTGATCACACAGATCTACTATGTAGATCCGTTGATCAGTGTCCTTACAGCTCAAGCCACAGCCAATCACAGTAGAAAGCACGCCCCTAGGGACACACAGCCCCTCCCAAATAAAGTTAACCCCTTCACTACCAGTGTATTTTTACAGTAACAGTGCATATGTATAGCACTGATTACTGTAGAAATGTCACTGGTACCCCCAAAAGTGTCAAAAACGTCAGTCAAGGGTCCGATCTGTCCGCCCCAATGTCGCAGTACCGCAAAAAAAAAAAAAAAAAAAAAAAAAAAAAAATCGCAGATCGCCGCCATTACGCGTTAAAAAAAAAAAACAACAAAAATCTTTCCCTGTGTTAGTAAACGTGATAACTTTTGCGCAAACCAATCAAAATACGCTTTTTGCGATTTTTTTTACCAAACATAGGTAGCATAAAACAAATTGGCCGAAAATGTTAAAAAATTTTGATTTTTACATTTTTTTGGGGGGGAATTTCATATAAAAAAATGTGAAAAATATTGCTATTTTTGCAAAATTGACGCTCTTTTTTTGTTAATAGCGCGTGATCAAAAAAAAAAAAAAAAAAAAAAAATCGCACAGGTGATCAAATACCACCAAAAGAAAGCTCTGTTTGTGGGAAAAAAAGGACGCCAAATTTGTTTAGGTACAGCGTCGCACGACCGCGCAATTGTCCGTTAAAGTCACGCAGTGCCGAATCGCAAAATACCCCCTGGTCGGAATGGGGGTAAAATCTTCTGGGGCTTAAGTGGTTAAAGGGGTTGCAAAAGGCAGGTGTTTTTTTTTTTATCTTAATGCATTCTATGCATTAAGATAAAAATAACCTTCTGTATGCAGCAGCCCCCCTCAAATTTGCAATACCTGAGCCCATCTTTAGCAACCGAAATTGGAGGAGAGTCTCAGCTGCCCAGGAATCCCCTCCTCATTGGCTAAGACAGCAGCACAGCACGATTGGCTCCTGCTGCTGTCAATCAGAGGAGGATCCAGGCCACTCTGTGCCAAACCAACTGCACAGAGCAGGCAAGTATAATTTTTTTTTTTTTTTTTTTTACATACGGAAATTTACAATCACTTTAAAGCTACGTTCACATGTGTTCACCGCGATTCGGAAACCATTGCAAATCGCAGGATGCCTGTGCGATGCCCGTGATTTGCAATGGCACCCCAAACGCTGTGCGATGTTGCCGCGATTTCAGCCTGTCGACTTGCGGTAACATTGCGTAAACAGAATCGCGGGACGCATGACGCCCAAAAGGTACAGGAGCCTCTTTTGTGCATCGTGCGATTCTGTTTGCACGATGTTACTGCGATTCGGCAGGCGGAAATCGCGGCAACATCGCACAGCGTTTGCAAATCACAGGCATAGCACAGGCGTCCTGCGATTTCAATGATTCTGGATCGCGGGCAGAATCGCGGTGATTCTGCCCGTGATCCACTACGCCCACATGTGAACGTAGCCTAATATTTGTGACAATTCTGCAACAGCCATCACAAAATTAGCATTACAGCAAGAAGTGTCAATAAAAATCAGATTTAAATAAACTTTCAAAATCATAAGCCAAGCAAGTGAAAAACATAAAATTAGCAAAAGCCATTAGCACATAAAAAATGAATTATGCCTAGCTGACCTACACTTTGCGGATCACAAAAAAAACATACATTTGCATCTTGACATTTATTATTCTTCCGTGTCCTAAAATGTTTTTTTTTTTTTTTTTTTTTTTGGAGGGTAACAAAGTTGGATCCTGCTCCTTTAAAGCATGTTATACATCACGGTGCTTGTGCTGGGTCATTTGCTCCGCCGAATCACCAAAAAAAAAAAAAATTAACCTAACAGTTTTTGCCCTCCCCCTGTACATTGACCAGGTATATCATGGCTGCTGAGCCCTGACACCGTGGTCCGTGTATGAGCTTCTGTCATCCACAGCCCCGCTCTCCTGTCCTCCTCCTCCCCCCCCCCTCCCTGTCAGCTCTTACCAATCCTCCCCCCCCCCCCCCTTACTGCTGCAGAAATACCTTAGGACTTCAAACACAATCTTATCTCTTATAAAGCCTCCTATGCTGCAGTGTATGTCCTTTTTAAAAAAAGATGCCTATTTCTACCAGATTTCACAGCTCAGATAGGTGGTCACATGACTCCAAGGCTTCCCTCCTCCCCAGCTGACTTCTCGGCACTCTTCTCCCCTCCTCCCGGCTGATGTCAGTGGGGGAATCTCGGCCCCTGCCGTTCTAGCTGTCAGATCGGGAGAGGGAGCCTCGAGGAGCCACGTGACAGCCGATCTGCACTGTGAAGTCAGGTAGAAATCAGCATCTTTTTTTACAAGGGACATACCATGCAGCATAGGAGGCTTTATAACAGAGGAGACTGTGTGTAGTTTAGGAAGTGGCTTAGCTACTGTAAAAGCCATACCGAACTCTTAATTTTTTCTGTGTGTGGCAGCTTACCAGCCAAAATAACTTGGACATCATCTTCAAACTATTTTAGAAACAACTCAATCTGGTAAATTATGAATGAGAACATTTGTGTAAGTAAAACCAGAAAGCCTGAAAAAAAAAAAAAAAAAAAAAAAAAAAAAAGAAGCTGAAAATACAGGCTTTGGAAATACTGAACAGGATGCAAATTAAAAACACCTGTGTTTATTTTGAGACTGAGTTGGGGTAACTAGATGGACTGGACATAAGGACCTTAGAGGTTGAAAACTGTCCATAAAATGGTGAACGCTTTGGCAGCGCTTTTGAGGCATTAGCGTTTTTGTTTTTAAGGACATGTGACTCAAACTGCTTCAAAAACCATTTTGAGGCGCTTCCCATTTGTTTCAATGGAGAGGGGTATTTTTGAGGTGCTTTTTTAGCACTCCAAACATGTTTCAAAAGATGTTGCTTACAGGATTTTTCCAGGAGCTTTTCTATAGCCCCAAAACGCTCGAAAAGCACCTCAGTGTAAAAAGGGCTCCAAATTACAATGTGTTCTACATAAAAAAAATGTATGCCAACAGACTACTGTTCTATATGTTCACAGCGAAGGATATTTGCCTCCTATTGTGAAAGGTCAAAATAGCAACAGGCTGCTGGTGTTGCCAGTCAAGCAGCGAAGCCCAGCACGTCCTCAGGGAAAAAAACCCTCAGGTAAGAAAGTTGACCAGGAATATAGGCACGCCAGGATCTAGTCACCCCAAATGGTGGGGTGAGGGGTGCAAACCACAATTATCAGAGCCAAGGGAAACAAAACAAATGAATAAGTGTACCTGGATGGTCAGAAACACAACTACTGGAGGGGGATTGAGTGGCATTTTTTAATCTCTTTCTGGTTTGTGTTTCCTGTTGAAGATGGAGCTAACCATCTCTCAAGTAGCCGAGTAACTCAAACAGACTGGTCTCAACACTGCCAGGCTGCTAAAAACCAACAGACCCCTCCTACATTCATAGTCCATAATACACAGCTTACCCTACAGGTCATTCTGTCTGCTGATGTGCTATTATACTCTTCGATCTTGTGGTAATAACTTGGCAAGTATAAGGACTTTGTCATTTCCACCTTGTACAGATTCTATGGACCTGATTTTTTCCTCCTAAACTTCATGGTAATTTGCTTGCTCTCTTATGTAAATCTACCACTTTACAGTCTGAACGCAATTTAATTCTTAGTTACATGGTCTGAAAAGTTAAGAGTAGGTTCTTTCTAAACAGAAGCCTCTATGTCAAGTGATCATTAAAGCGTAACTCCACTTTTAATGAGAAAACAAAAAAAAAAAAAACCTCCCCTTCGGGTGAAATATGTACATTGCAAGGATTATATCAACCTTTGTTGCAGATTCCTACCTTTTGTTCTTCTGAATAAATCCCTGTTTGTTCCTCAGTGCTGAGCCTAATGGGAGTGGTTTCATAATTATCAATCTGCTGTGCACCTGCAGAGCACTAATGAGGAATCCTGCTGGGCCTGCATCCCTTAAGACATGTTCCTATTGGGAGTATCTCACCAAAAATTAGATTTTTGTTGCAGGGGATGCCAGAAATATGACTTTTATCTTAGGCAGAGTTCTGGGAAAATTGGTGAGCCAATCACACAAGCAGGAAATTATGTTTCTAGGGGGTAATCAGTACACCTATTGTGTACAGAACACCAGGTAGCTATACCAGGTAGCCATATTGCATTTAATTTTCAGAAAATTACACGGCTGAAGCTTGAAAAAGAAAGGTAATTTTCAATAACGTTAAACTACAATATGACTTGTGTTGCAATTGTATATGCTTAGGGATGCACTGAAATTTCGGCCACCGAAATTATCGGCCGAAAATGAGCCTATCCCATTTCGGCCGATAATGGGTTAACATTGCCGAAATTAATATGGCCGCCGTGAGGAAGGAGGAGGGCGCAGCGCAGGGCAGGTTTTAAAAGTCCCGCCTCTGGCCGGCCGCCCGCCCGCCTCTCAATGACGTCCCTACTACGATCTGTGCATGAATGGAGGTACATACCAGGCGGGAGGGCGGGGAGAGCGGCCGCTGATAGAACTATGTGATCCTTCTCATTCACACACAGTCCCGCTGAGCTGACAGGGAAGGATCACATAGTTACATCTATAGCGGCAGCTCGCCCCGCCCGGTGTCAGGTCAGTTCTCATACACACAGTCCCGCTGAGCTGACCGGGAACTGACCTGACACCGGGCGGGGGGGGGGGGGGGGGCGGGGCGAGCGGCCGCTATAGATATAACTATGTGATCCTTCCCTGTCAGCTCAGCGGGACTGTGAATGAGAACTGGTCTTATGAAGGGGAAATACCATGGCAAGAGGGAGGGTCAGGCAGCAACAAAAAAAATCAGTGTCAAATTCTACATCTAAAGGGCTGCCTTCCCTTCCCCAAATCAGATATCATGTATTTTTGGGGAGGTATGTGTCCTTTTGTTTTTTTGCTAGAGCCTTTTTTATTTTGGGGCCTCGGTGTGCACTTGTTGCCGACAAGTTTACTTTGTTTACTGCACAAGTATGTAAAGAATTGCTGCAAAGTAGTGTGCTCAAAAGTAACACAAGTTTATCCCCACTATTGCTTTAGCTGCCAATAAACTTTGTCAATCTACTTTATTTAAAAAAAAAAAAATGCCATGCAGGTCCATAGTGGGAGGCCGAACTTCTATGCGCTTAGTGCAGGGTCAATTAAAAACCGAATCTTCACAAGGCACTTAGGCAAGGTTCACACATGTCCCCTCAGTATTCACTGCAAATTTCTAAAGCAGCTGTTCAGCTGTGATTTAAATGCGATTCAGATGCAAAATTTTGGAGCCAGCAGCCACCAGCGTCTTAATGGGGGGGCTGAGGTAGCTTACCAATGGTATTTGTATTATGCAGCATGATGGGTTAATGTATTGTCACTGCTGGTCACTGATGCATTAGTGACCGACCAGTGGCAATTAACCCCTTTGTGCTGCATTAGTGCAACCAGTATCAGTGTTAATTAACACTGGTTGCACTGATACTGGTTGCACTAATGCAGCACAAAGGGGTTAATTAACTGCCACTGGTCGGTCACTAATAGATGAGTGACCAGCAGTGGCAATACATTAACCCCCTCATGCCGCATAATACAAATACCATTGGTAATTAAATTAACCTCTTGCCAACCCATCACAGTACATATACTGTGACAGGGTGGCAGCGACAGGTGTACGTCGCTGCCTGTTTTTGGTGTATGCCCCTCTTCTATCCATTTTAAATTTTTTTGGGGAAAAAAGTCATTTTCGTTTCGGTTTTCGGCCAATCTTCCAGGACGACTCCTGTTACTAAAGATTGGTTAAATAAATCTGTTAATGGTTTTGCCAGCTCACCACTAAGCTCTTTTAATAATTTTGGGTGTATCTCATCAGGACCCTGTGACTTATTTGTCTTCACTTTAGACAGCAATCTTAACCAGCCATTTACAATTCGACTCCGGATTTAAGCAGTTGTTGTTCATAGCTGAGCCAAGGTACACACTGAAGAGTGAATAGTTTTATCAAACCAAAATGCTGAGAAAGATTCACCAAAAGGTAGTTGAGAAAGTAATGACTATGCTGCAACCAGAGAATGCTGGCAACTCGTTCTCACTCACGACTGACTGCTGGTCAGGAGAAACAGTCACTATTGAGTCTTACATGTCACAAAAAGGCAATTGGCGTTGAATACAAAAGTGATGCAAGGATCCCACACTGGGGAGTAGAAAAATGTTTCTAGGCATACTTGAAGACTAGGGAACAAAGACTGAGTGATGCTTGTGCTTCGAGACATTGGAGCAAACATGGTGAAAGGAATGAGGCTCGCTGAAGTGCAAGAACCTCAGTTGCATGGCACACACCCTGCAACTTGTGGTAAATGGCCTGTTAAGCCAGAGAGCTTTGATTGATATGATTGGCATGGTGAAGAGGTGTGCAGCTAATTTCAACCATTCAATCCTTACCAAGCAGCAACTGAGGTGCATTCAGAAAGACCTTGGCCAACCCAAAAACAACTTGATTCAGCTGTTCCAACACGATGGAACTCAACACTTCACATGCTGCAAATAATGCTGGAACAGAAGCGAGCTCTTACCATCTATTCAGGTGAACATGGGAGGATACTGCTGATCAGTGGGACATTGTAGCCAATGTCATTGAGACCCTCCTCCCCATAGAGGAAGTGACACTAGAGGCGAGTCATTATGACTCATCTGTTTCATCTGTCATCCCATGTGTAAGTGCTGAAGATGTTTAAGAGAATGAAGGACCCAACACACGTGGCATTAAAACATGTAGGCAAGTCATGAGGGACAGCCTCACCAAACATTTTGAGAAGCATGAAGAGAAAAAAAAAAATGTTGTGCTGGCATGTTTTTTGGATCCTCAATCCTCATGCTCTCTCTTCTAAGGATGTATTGGCCAAGGCAAAACAATGGCTGACAGAAGATATTCAACAGGAGGTTCCTGCTGGAATGTCAAGGAAGAACACGTTTCTAATCTGGAAGAGCAGAATGCTGCAAAAACAGACAAATGTCCAAAAAGACAACAGACAGAAGAGAATCTTCATCGTGGTCGAATTGATGTCATGTTCAGTGTTCTATTGGGGCCTCATGCTCAGGATACTTCTGAAGCTGCAATAATCAGCCTGGATGGTGAACTTCATCTCTATTTTAAGGAACCAATAATTGACAGAAGTGGTGATCCTCTTCAGTGGTGGAAAGAAAATAAGGCACGCTACAAAAGACTTGCCTCTCATGCCAGAAGATACATCTCTGCTCCTCCTTCCTCTGTAGCAAGTGAGTGTGTATTTAGTGAAGTGGCAGCAATATATGAAAAAAAACAGTAGCCGATTAAGAGGTGAACATGCTGAAATGTTATGTTTTCTGCACTATAATATTGTTCTACTTAACTGGGAGTATTGTAAGTGTAGTGTTCACTGCCTAGCTTTTGCACTGCAGTAGTGATTAAAGCCCCGTACACACGTACCGATTGTCGGCCGTAAATATTCGGCCGACGACCGATCGGCCGATTGTAGGCTTGTTAGTATGATGCTTCCGACAGCGCACTTTCGGCCGAAAAGAATCTGTCGTGTAGGCATTAAAATTTTTGTTGGCCAACACCAGAACGGCCGATTGTTCGCCAGTCAGTACAGAATTCGGCCGACAATCAGCAGATTTGCAAGACTGGGCATGCTCAGAAAAGAAAAAACACACGGAAAGTTAACCATCACATGACATCACTTCTGCAGTCGGCTGTTGTTGGCCGACAAAATTCGTGTGCAGTCTTTTGCAGTTTTCAACAGACACGACAGCCATGGACAAAAGACGGCCGATCGTTCGGCCGACGATCGGTACGTGTGTACGAGGCATTACGTTTAATCATTGTGTTGAGTGCACTGCAGCAGTTTATGCTATTGTTCTATGTTTTGGGAAGCATTTAATAAGTTATTTTACAAGCACTATTTTTGTCCACAGTGGTTTACTTCTAGGCCTCGTTTGTTAACACTATGGTGTAGACCAGGGATATGCAAACTGTGGCCCTCCAGATGTTTCAGAACTACAAGTTCCATGAGGCATAGCAAGACTGACAGCCACAATCATGACACCCAATGTCAGAAGCATAATGGGAGTTGTAGTTTTGCAAAAGCTAGAGGGCAACAGTTTGCATATCCCTGGTGTAGACAAAGATGTCAGTTTTGCTGCACACGCACAAAAAAAAAAAAAAAAAAAAAAAACAACAATGGTTATTGTCTCTACCCTTCTCTATGTGCCCTGTTCACACCACAATGTGACACCACAATGTGAAGATTATTTTTTGCGCAGGGATTATTGTGGTCGTTGTCACCGTGTATGCAGTTTTCTTCACAGGAAAAAAAAAAAATATGACATCAATACTGGTGTGAATAAAGGGGACATAACTTACACGCATTTTAAAACTAACGTGTCATATCAACGTGCATGAAAACTGATGTGAAACGGATGTCTCTGCAAGGGAAATCTGTGCAGTTCTCCCATCATTTTTCACGCAGATATGGTGTGAAGATTGAGTACTTAAATGTTAAACATTTTAATAAACATTAACATGCTCAGTATCAGATTTGTGTCTGCACTCATGGGCACTAATAGGTGGCACTGGTGGGCAATGATAGGCACTGGTGGGCACTGGCAGGTGGCAGTGGTAGGGGACACTGGTGGGCACAATTTGCCCTCTCCTCTTCAGGACCAATGTCCCTCTGACAGCTGCCGGCGATCGTTTTTTTCTCCTCACACAGATAGTGTGAGGCTAAAACAGCTGATCGCTGGCTGCTGTTTACTTCACATGATCAGCTGTCATTGGCTGAGGGGGACCACCCCCTTACTCCAATCGGTGATCAGGCGAGTCATATGGACACGCTGATCACACAGCGAGGCAGGCGCGCACAGGCTGCTCGTGCATGGGAGGACGTCAATGTACGCCGTCCCGGCAATTAAGGTTCGCGCTGTAGCTGTCTTTCGCCTATAGCATGGGCGGCAAGTAGTTAACGAACCTCCACCAGCCATGTATTCTGTCATTGGTTCCAACATGAACCATGACAGCTGGGTCGTGCCTAGTCCCTCCCAGTAATCAACCAGATCCACCACCTGCCGAACCCTAGCACCAGGGAGACCGACAATTATTCGGTTGAGAAGATCCTGGTGACAAATTATTATTAACCACTTTAAGACTGAGCCTATTTTTGACACTTTTTGTTTACAAGTTAAAATCAGTATTTTTTGCTAGAAAACTACTGAGAACCCCCAAACATTATATTTTTTTAGCAAAGACTCGAGAATAAAATGGCGGTCATTGCAAAATTTTGTGTCATACTATTTTAACGCAGCGGTCTTTCAAACGCCATTTATTTGGAAAAAATTACAAAAAAAAAAAAAATCACATTTCACTGCATTTAAAAAAACCTAAACAGTAAAGTTAGCCCATTTTTTTATATATTGTGAAAGATGATGTCACGCCGAGTAAATAGATACCCAACATGTTACAGTTTAAAATTGTGCACACCCCAGTAATGGCGACAAACTACAGTCAATAAAAATCTTCATAAGCAAGTTTTAAAACTTTAACGGTTACCACTTTAGAGTTAGAGTGTAGCTCTTTTTTTTAATTATTGCTCATGCTCTGGCGTTTGCGGTGATACCTCACATGTGTGGTTTGAACAGCGATTTAATTTACGCTGCGACTTCAGTATGCGTTTTCTTTCGTGCGCGAGCTCACGGCGGCTAAAAAAAATTCCCCCCCCCGCCCCATTTTATTTTTCTTAATTTTAACAGGTTTTTAAAAGAAAAAAAAAAAATCTGATCACTTATTGCTGTCACAAGCAATGTAAACATCCCTTGTGGCAGCAATATGCAGTGACAGGTACTCTTTATGGAGGAATCGAGGGTCTAAAATACCGTAGACCCCTCCACTGCACTTCCATGTATTCAAAAACGCCAAAAACTGCATTTTTGAATACACTCACTTTTTAAAACTGCCACCTTTAACAGCCGAGTAACCCGGAGGCGACGTCATGGACGCCGCCTCCGGGTTACATCGGAGACCCGATCGAAGCCGCATTCAGCTTACATCGGGACTCCATCCAGCCAGCGGATACGCCGGCTGGTTGCTGGGGTCTCCCGTTGGGACAGGAGACCTGGGCAGAGCCGCGGAAGGCGGTGGGGGGAGGGGGGGGTTTCGATGTCGCCTCTCGCTCACCAGGGTAACGATCAAGCGGCTCCCGAGCCGGCTCTAAAAAATGTTAGAAAGCCGACCACCGGCTCTAAAAAACGGTACCAGGATGATGCCTCTAGCTAGAGGCATCATCCCGGTACAACTACTTAAAGTCAGCTGACGTAGGCCCAAGTCAGTTTGCGTTAAGTGGTTAAAGGCTTTAGTTCACCTTTCAGAAATTTTTATTTTTTTTGCAAAAAAAAAAAAAAAAAAAAACAACAACCATTTATTTTTCCCTAAAGGAGCCTACAAAGCATTGCATACGCAAATTAGTGGATGGTAGGTGCAATGTTAGACTCCTACAGAGACGCGCTACAGCTTACTCGCCCATACCAGACTGTTTGAAAGCTAGAGGAAGTTTAAGTGGACTACGAGACTGTCTATTGATAACTACAGCTTGGTCCATAAGAACTATTTTGGCCCATCTCACACTAATGAACTGATCGGGTCCACCTGTCAGTTTTTCAGGCGGACCGGATCTGACCAGCCATTGCTCTCTATAGAGTGGCGGCAACTGCACCTGCATGTTGACACCTGCCAACATTCGATCTGCTAAAAACAGATAGATTGGGAACTCATTCCCTATCCGTCTAAAGGATCGAAAGATACAGTCAGATAAGAGCAGACAGGTGGTCTGTTTCAATTCGTGAACACATAGAGGATACTGGGCAGTGTTTGCTTTGCATCAGCGAAGCAGACACATCCCTGTCATCCACCTGCTCACCGGGCAGATCTTTTGGGACACTCCATCAGTGAGCAAGGGGCATTAAAGTCACAGAAAACACAGAGATAAGCTTTGCAGTTGTGAGTGGTGCGTTTTTCATGTGTTATAGTTTTTTTCTTCTTTTATCTCATTACTACGCTGTGTATAGCTGGTTAGGGAATCGGCCAGGGAAGCCAGCCACCTTGTCCTTAACAACGGATGACTCCTCAGCTGTCAGCAAGGTTCTGCGCTGACCGCTAAAAGTAAAAAAAAAAAAAAAAGTCAAAAATGGCATTTGGGGTCCCACCCCACCAGGCCATACCAGGTCCTTTCAGGGCTAGTACAGATTAAATCGGAAACCCACACCTAAATATATAAAAAAAAATAAACACATCACGTCATACTTGCCTGCTCCATGTAGTGGTTTTGCACAGAGCAGCCCTGATCCTACTCTTCTCAAATTTTTCTGGTTCAGTGTATTCCGAGGGTGGTGGAATCACACTGTCAGAATTTAAAAAAAAAAAAAAAAAAAAAAAAAAAGGTACACCGGGGAGGATTTCAGCTTAGTTTTTTTTTTCCCCATTCAACCAGCTTGGCTAAGAAGAAAAAAAAAAAAAAAAAAAGGTAGAGTAAGCCAGCTCAAGTTTATGGAAAAAGTAAATAAGTCAGCACACGGTACTATTACTGATGGTCGATGCCATGTGTTGCTTGTGCTACTGTCTCCTCCTTTAGTAGAAATCTTCCTACTAATAAGCCCACCCCCACAATCTTCTGGTGTGACAGGCGTCAACTGATAATTGAGACAGCCAAGTTGATATAGGCACTCAGAGTAGGCAAGATTGTCCCCTCTATTCATAGATCACTTTCTATTCATAGAGACTGTAGTACAGCTTCTACGAATGGAGGGGCTGGATGTAAAGTGCAGGCACAGTTGGTGACTCTTGAGGAATCCTTCTCAAAGCTCTGTCAGTTCCATTAAACCCCACCAAACCGAAGATTACTGCAGTTGGGGGAAATTGTAAGAGTAAGATTTTTATTAAAAATGATGAGGACAGCAGCATAAGCAACACATGACTTTGATACCAAGTAATGTCCCTTGTGCTACTTTCTTCCCCCCCAGTAAACCAAGGCTTTAAAAACACCCAGTCATGTGGGTACAAAATAAAATAAGTAAACAGGAATTTGGTATTCACATGACTGAATATTTTAAGCGAACATTTACAAGATATAGTATAATCTAGTGTGCAAGGATTCTCATCACCTAGTAAATTAGCCCTAGTACCCATGTCATTTGTGACATTGCTCCAAACTTCAACTGCTTTAACCCTTCAGTCACCCATACCATACCCAGGGACTGACTGGTAACCTTTGGCCCAGTGGGCAAGTACCATCTAGAGGCCCATGGTCCAACAACTGAGCCCCCCCTTCTTACTCACCCTCTTCCCTGCTTCCTCCCGACCCCATCCCAGGCGCCACTCCTAGTACTCTCAGCTCACATGGTGGGTTGGGCAAGGCAGTGCCTGCTGCACCGGCTTCAGGTTCCCGACCTGCCCAGCAGGGGGCAGCCGGGATGGCTCGGCTGGAGCTGGTTGAGGAGGAGAGCCTCCAGTGGGGTGTGGAGCTGGCCTCTGCTCTGACACAGCGCACACTTACCAAGTCGGGGTGGGGTGGGGGAAGTAGGGTCTGGGTTCGGTCTTCATCCTCATCCCACTTGGTAGGACACCAGCAGGGACACTTAACTCTAAATGTCCTAATATGCACGAACACATAGGATAACACTGAGCTTCTTCTACACAGACAAAATAACAAAAACTACTGTATAAGTTTTAAGCCCACTGTGCATGGTCCCTTAAACGCATCTGGCAAACATTTCCCACCAGTCAGTGAGCAAGATAATGTTACTGATGAAGCTCAGCACTACGTGTTGTCACAACCCACATCATACAGGGGCAAAGGCTTAGCAGTGATACAGTACTATATAAAAGGATGCTAATGGACTGCAGCAATTTACACAGAGCCCACAACATAAACAGTTGTAGCTGCCATATTGTTTAATCCCTCCAATATGTCGGCATAGGACAGCGGCCCTTCACCACGCGATTGCTCCGTCCAATGACAGAGCGATGACTTGTCAACAAACCGGCGCATGTCTGGTTCAGTTCTCTCCTCGCACACAACAATCGGTACAGTGTGCGAGGAGAGAAGAGAGAGAGTGCAGATGTACTCATCCTCTGCCTTCTCCATACCTCAAAAGCATGCCCCGTCAGTGCCTCACAAAATTGTAATGGAAAGTCAGGAAATGACGGTGATCCCTGCATGTTGGGCCTCTTATGTGGCTCAGCTGTGTAAATGTGTCACGTGTTATCACCATACTCAGGAGTAGCAGAACGTATTTTGGGGTGTAATTGTTGGTATGCACATGCTATGTGTTAGAAATATATCTTATAAATGAACTTTGTGGGGGGAAAAAAAAAAAATGACATGTTCAAAAGACGCATTATGGCTTCTAGATTATGTGTTGGTTGGGGTGTTTGCTTTCCAAAATTGGGTCATTTTGTGGGCGTTTCCATTGTCCTGGTGCTCCAGGGCCTTCAAAAGTTTGATAGGTTGTCAGGAAATGTATAATTTTTGCTCATAGAACACCTGGAGGTGCTACTTGGATGTTAGACCTCTGTATGTGGTCAGGTTGTGGAAAAGTCTCACACGTATGGTATCGCCATACTCAGGAGTAGCAGAATGCATTTTGGGGTGTAGTTGCAAGTATTTCTTTCTATACAGTGTGTGAGAAATAACTTGATATGACCATTTTGTGAAAATTCACTGACTGACAGCAGCGGGAGCCAATGGCGCCGTGCTGCTGTTTCAGCCAATAAGGAGGTGAGTCGCAGACTTTTAAAGAGGTTGTAATGTGTCCCTTTTAAAAAAAAAAAAAAAAGAAAGGACTTTACAAACATGTTATAATTACCTGCTCTGAAGTGGTTTTGCACAGAGGAGCTCCTGGCCCCTCCCTCCTATTGAATGCCACCAGAGAAGTAGATTGCTAAAAGCTGTGGCTCCGTGTGTCCATTCTCACACGGCGCGGCCGATTGGCCAGCCACCCCCCCCCCTGCTGATTGGCTTACTGACTTTGATTGACAGCCACAGGAGCCAATGGCGCTGCAGCTGTATCAGCCAATCAGGAGGGAGAGTCCCAGGATGGCCGAGAGATGGCATAGGTAAGTATTAGGGGGTGCTGGGTAGGCTGCTATACGCTGAAGGTTTTTTTATCTTAACGAATGGAATGCATTAGGATAAAAAAAAAAAAAAAACTTCCTGACTTTACAACTCCTTTAAAGTATAGCTAAAGGCAAAACTTTTTAGTTTTGGATAGAGTGGAGAGAGGATAGAACAGCGGTCATTTTTTTTTTTTTTTTTTTTTTTTTACGGTCTGTGCCCCCCATTAATGGGATTTGACCTCTCTCTTCGTAAAGGAAAATCCCATATTTTGGGTTGTCCCCAAAAAAAAGGTAATAAAGGGGAAATCTTCCTATGGGGACAATAGTTCTGTGACCTAGGGGTTCCCAAGGAGTTCCCCTAATTTGCAGGGATTTTCTAACTGCCCGTTTGCTTTTGGGACAGGAAGTGATTGGAAAATCTCTTAAAATGGGACACAGATGGTGAAAAAAACAAAAACACAAAGGTTAGTTATAAGCCACACACACACACAGGTTAGTTAGCTATAACCTCTCCAACCTTATCCTTATAAAGGTTTCGCCTGTAGTTATTACGTTTCTGTATACTACTTTAGGTCCTTTTAACCTTTACCAGGTCCAAAACGCTGAGCAAACCAACTTTACAGTGCACAAGGGTAGGACTTATATCTTTAGTAGAAAAGGCAACAGTGATGTCCCATAAACACAGTATTTATCATTTGTCACCTACTCTAGTTTCCATAATTCTCAAAAAACAGGTTTTACAGCATTGTCTGCTTGCTATGATTCTTACAAGCTGACTCCGTTTTTTTTTTATTCTAGCACAAAACATGCAATGAGCGCTAAAACCTGAACTGTCATGTCACACCAGTCTTAACTTTTTGCTCCCACAGCAGTTTTTGCATAAGTTTAAAAAATATTTTAAGGCCCCAAACATAAAATTTTCTAAATGCAGACACCCTAGAGAATAATATAGTGATAGTTCCAAAACTGCAGTAAAAAAAATAAATAAATACGCTTAAGTGAATTTTAGGGCACAAAAATACAATAAACTACCCAAATTTTGGTAAAATATAAAACATGAGGTTGCACCGAGTAAAAATGGACCCAACATGTCAAACTACATTTGTGTGCGCCCGTGAAATGGAAAAAAATTTCAACGCCCTATATTATCTATAGGCAACGCTTCTTAAGCCCCCTATAGGTCATTAGTTTAGTGTTATAGAGGTCTGGTGCTAGAAAAATTGCGATGACTCCGGCCCGTGCGGATGTAATGTGTGTATCACAATCAACGTTTTAGCGCGTAGGCGCCCAAGACACGTTCGTTTATATTCGTATATGCTTTTTTTAGCACATAAAAAAGGGACAAGTCCCCTATGTCAGGGGTCCTCAACCCCCAGGCCACGGACTGGTACCGGGCCGTGCACAATTTGCAGCGAGGCTGTACAGGCTGCACTGTTAGAGGTGTGGCGAGCGTGCAGAGAAATGACATTCTCCCCGCCCACCTCGCATCACTGCTGTTCGCCTTCTGACGGTCATAGGACGGCAGTATGGCAACTGCACACGTGCTGGTTTCCCCAGTCTTGAAAGCAGGATGCTCGGGATGCCATACCGCTGGGGAGAGGTTGTGTTTTCACTGCAGAATTACAAATTGGCCAACAAGTTGCATCTGGGGTTTGTGCTGGCAAGCTACAGTGGGACGCTGCATCCAGTGGCAGGATAGTGTCAAGCGACCATGGCAAGGGACACACTGGTGGCTTCCACTAAACCGGTCCCAAGTGCCAAAAGGGTTGGGGACGGTTGCCCTATGATAATTTTTAGGGGACAGGTTCTCATTATTGAGACATGCAGGGTCTAACAAAGTGGAAAAGGAGGTGCCTGAGATATAAATATCCCTCCAAGAATGGGGTATTAAAAAAAAAAAAGTGACACGCCTATACTCCTTTAGAAAACTGCAACTATCTGCAGAAAATATTTCAACTTTTCCAGTGCAGATTACTGGCGTTTAGCTGCAAGATACAAACGTGAATATCCAAGTGACTGTAGCCTAATGCTCTGTTCACACCATAATGGTGGGGCACAGCGCATATGTTTCTGCATGCCACTTGTAGGGCAGACTAAGCATTTCGATAGGATGCTCTACGAGCAGGAACAGTTACAAAAGAAGCCCCTGAACCTTTTGCAAAACCACTGTACCAGAACACATTTTGGTGCACGCATTGGCAGATGGGGGGGCGCGCTACTATTAAGAAATAACAGCACCTCCGTGAGTCTGCTAAAGGGTGAGGGTGTGTGTGTGTGTGTGTGTGTGTGTGTGTGTGTGTGTGTGTGTGTGTGTGTGTGTGTGTGTGTGTGTGTGTGTGTGTGTGTGTAAGGAAAGCGCGCAATTTTGGGGGGATAAAAGAACAGCACAATCTATGCTGAACCATTTATTCGCGCATGCACAGTGGGCACCCGTCTGTAAAGCCGCAAGCTGTCACAGCCGGGTGCCCATAGTGGAGATGCCAGGAAGAGAAGGAACAGCTCGGGTGAGCACATAGTTGGATCCTGGGACAGGTGTGTGTGTTTATTAAAAGTAAGCAGCTACAGGTTTTTGTAGCTGTTGACTTTCAATAACCACAAACAACTGGAGCGCCTCTGTAAAGTAAAAATACAGTAGTATACAGAAAAGAAAAACCTGAAGTAAACCCCAAAGCTGTTAGCAAGAACTCGAGTCCAAGGAAAAGATTGGTCTTCGAGCAAGTCAATAACCCGAAACCTAAAGCCAAAACACACCAAGGATGATAAAACAATATTGTCCTGGAAAGGTCGAATAAGAGTCCAGACCCGATCAAGTAGAGAATTTATGACTAAACTTGAAAAAGGCTGTTCACTCATGATACCCATGCAAACTTAAAGAGCTGGAGTAGTTTTGCAGAGAGGAATAAACAAATATTACAGTTCAGATGTGTTAAGTTGATAACAAAATGATCCACGCAAACTCAGGGCTGAAACTGCTGCCAAAGACACGTCTACTAAATAATGATACTGTGGAAATATAAGCAAAATTATACATAATATGCAGTTGGTCACGATCAGCAGCACAGCAGTCATTGAGCCCCCATATAATATAGCTTTTTTATTTGTTGACCCAACCTGCAGATCTATTATTTTTCCACTTCTTAGGCTACATTCACACCTGAGCGTAGCGTTTTCGCGCGTTTTTTTACCGCGATTTTACTGCGATTTTTACCGCGATTTACAGGCGTTTTTTGATTGAATAGATATCAATGGAAAACGCCTGTAATCTGCCCAAAAAGAAGCTCATGTACTTTTTTGAGCGTTGGGCGTTTTGTATACAGCGTCAAAACGCTCAGATGTGAACAGGGGCCATTGAAATGAATAGGATTTGTCTTGTTGGGCGTTTTGAGAGCTGATCCTAGAGCAGAAAAACTCCCCAAAAACGCCCCAAAACGCCTAGATGTGAACGGAGCCTTATAGTGGACTCACAATGCTGTTCATCCTACAGTGCAATCACACAACAGCAGTGTCACCCTGTGACCAGGAAGCCCTAAATGAACTTTTAGAAACCAACAAATGAAAATTTCCAGCTTTTAACAACTTTACGACCGCTCACAGTAATATTACTGCGGCAAAGTGGCTCGTTATCGTCTGACGACGTAGTACTACGTCGTCAGACACTCCCTCTTCTGGGCGGCGCTTGCGCGCCGCCGGAGGCGCTTGCGCGCCGCCGGAGGCTCGCTCCCGCTGTTTTCATTCACAGCGGGAGTCGGGCCAGGGGAGGAGCAGCGGCGATCGCCGCTGCTCTTACCCGATCGTCGGGGATCGAGTCTGGAGATCCGCCCGCTGTGTGTAAACACAGCGGGCGGATCTCCATAGTGACACGGAGTGACAGATCGGACTGTTCAGCATAGCTGGACATCCGATCTGTCCATGACTCACTCAGTCACCTCCCTCCCTACACGTCAGTAAGCACCAGGCATACATTAACCCCTCCCTCTCCAATAAAATTAACCCCTTCCCTGCCAGTGTCATTTTTACAGTGACAGTGCATATATATAGCACTGATTACTGCAGTAATGTCACTGGTACCCCCAAAAGTGTCAAAAATGTCAGTCAAGGGTCCGATCTGTCCACCGCAATGTCGCAGTCCCGCAAAAAAAAAAAAAAAAAAAAAAAATCGCAGATCGCCGCCATCACGCGTTAAAAAAAAAAAAACACCAAAAATGACAGAAATCTTTCCCTTTGTTAGTAAACGCAATAACTTTTGCGCAAACCAATCAAAATACGCTTATTGTGATTTTTTTTACCAAACATAGGTAGCAAAAAACAAATTGGCCAAAAATTTTTTAAAAAAAATTGGTTTTTACATCTTTTTTGGGGGGAATTTCATATAAAAAAAAATGTTAAAAATAAATAAACGCTCTTTTTTGTTTATAGCGCAAAAAGTAAAAATCGCACAGGTGATCAAATACCACCAAAAGAAAGCTCTGTTTGTGGGAAAAAAAGGACGTAAATTTTGTTTGGGTACGGCGTCGCACGACCGCGCAATTGTCAGTTGAAGTCGCACAGCGCCGAATCGCAAAAAGTGGCCTGGACGGAAGACAGCAAAATCCTCCGGTGGTAAAGTGGTTAAGCAATTAAGACTAAGATTCAGTTTTCTTTTGGATAAAAGTTTAAAACCACATTTAGAAAATCTGACTGTTCTATGTACCCCTGTTAGTGATATACAGTTTGTTCTAACCCATGTAACTGCAATTTGTTTGACAGCTCTGTTCAAATAAATATAAAAAAAATACATTTATTGCAAGGTTTAAAAATAAATAAAACTATGTTTAGGTGGGACTGATTTGATAAAGTATGTACAGGCACAAAGGTTTGTCCTAGTTGAAGGGTAGGGAAGGGTAAAACTCGTGTCAATTTTTTTTTTTTTTTTTTTTTAGGGCCTGTGTGCCATTCATGTCATATCCTGGAGGTACAACAAGAAGCGAGAGGAAATCTCCAAAGAGTGACAGAAATCACCTCTTAGATGTCACTGAACAGGCACCCCCATGAGAACATTTGCCATCACTTTCTGTTCAACAGACCGCTGTAAAAAATTGGATTTTTGACTTGCCGTAAAATCCATTTCTCTGATGTTCGACGGACACAGCTCCTGATATTCTTAACCATTGGGTTATACTGCCCCCTACACAAGTAGGACACTAGGCCGAAGAAAAAAAGTCTCACTACACCTACGGGCAGTCCCAGGGGATATACTTTCTCTCTGCTCTAGGTACTCAGTTTTGTTACAAGCAGTGTCAGAAGAACAACTCCACAGAGGGGTGGGTGCTGTGTCCATCAATGAACATCAGAGAAATGGAGTTTACGTCAAGTCAAAAATTCCATTTTGTCTTTCGTTCATTGACGGATACAACTCCTGATATTCTTAACCACTGGGACGTCCCAAAGCAGTGTTAAACATGAGGAGTGGGAACAGCAAAAAATTCCCAAGGCTAAACAGTAGCCAACCAGGCAACAGCTAACCAACACAACTCGAGCCCACCTGAAAAACAATACACCCTCAAAAGGGATCAAGTCCGCTTAATAGCCTGCAAAACCTTGCAGCCAAAAGAAGCATCCACAGATGCCAACACATCCACTTACCAACGACCAGGTGGCCCCCTTGCAAACCTGCGTCACGGGCGCCCAATTACGGAAGGCCCAGGAGGCACTAAGCGCCCTAGTATAGTGCACCTTGAAATGGAAAGGAGGACCTGGACCCTTGATGGAATAGGCCTGAATCACTGTGTCTGATCCATCTGGAAATGGGTCGCAAAGGAAGTGGACAACCCTTTAGGAGGCCCATCATAGCACAAATAGGGAATCTGATTTCCTGAAAGACTCCGTAGCTGCCAGGTACACCCTAATTTTCCCATACCACATCCAAGACATGCAAGGCAATTCCCTTCGGATTTTTAGGCCTGGGACACAGGGAAGGCAACACAAGGACTTTATTCAAATGAAAATCAGAAACAACCTTTGGAAAGAACGGACCGGGGCAAAAAAATCCACCTTGTCCCCGAGAATCACCAGGTAGGGTGGATAGGATAACGTCGACCAGTCCAACACCCTGCGCGCAGAGAAGATAGCCACTAAAAAAGGCCACCTTCTGGGACAGCCTAAGCAGGGGAATCTCCTGCTTTTTCAAAAGGGAAAAAAAAAAAAAAAAAAAAGGAGGCTTCTGGAGGGCCGAAGGAACCAAAATTGAGGTCCCAAGGCAGCACTAGAGGAACCAAAAGTCAGGACATGCTGAAAAAAAGGTACGCACCAGGGAGTTCGTTGCTATAGGTAATTGGAAGAAAACCACCAAAGCCGACAACTGGCCCTTGATACTCCAGACCAATTTCTAGGGGGGGGGGGGTTGAAGTAAGGTTAAGATACAAGCCACTGAGGATGAACCCCAAGAGACTCAGATCTTCCTAGAAGTAGATTTTCTAGCTTTTAACAAGTTTTTAAATAGTGCAGGAATCATAGACTCCGATAAACAACTATCCTTCAGCATCGAACGTTCAAAATCCAAACCGTCAAAGCCAGCAACTTTAAAGCAGGATGGAAGATCAGCCTTGGGACAGCAGATCCTCCCTGAGAGGAAGCTTCCAAGGAACGTCGGCGACCAGCCGCACCAGATCGGCGTACAAGTCTTAGCAGAAGCTTGAGAGGATGGAAAGCGTAAATCAGACGCTACTGACCCCACAGGGCCACCAGCGCATCTGTGGCATCCACCAGAGAATCTTGTGATCGAGCCACAAACCTCTGCACCTTTCTGTTGAGCCAAGACACCAACAGATCCACCTCAGGGGTGCCCCACCGGAGAGACAGCTGATGAAACAACTCTTCATGAAGGGACCACTCCAGTGGTCCAACGCCTGCCAACTGAGATAATCCGCCTGCCAATTTTCCACCTGGGGAATGTGTATGGCGGAGAGGGCTGGAATTAACCATTCTGCCCACATTAGAATGCCGGCTACCTCCAGAGCCGCCAGAACACTTCTTGTGCCCCCTGATTGACATAAGCCACAGCGTGGCATTGTCTGATTGAATGCGCACGGGACAACCCTAAAGACGATCTGTCCAATGATCCAGACACAGTCTGATCGCTCGAAGTTCCAAGACATTGATCAGGAGTCTGAACTATTCCAGCATCCTAATCCCCTGAGCAGAATGCTTGCCGAGGATGCCTCCCAAGCCAGACAGGCTGGCATCCATGGTGACCACTGTCCAATACCAGGGGAGGAAAGAAGGATTTTCCTAGCCGAAGCGCCGGGGACTTAACTGAGCCACCATACCAGGAACTCCTTTGTGCCCCGACTCAGCCATTCCGATTGTCCAGAGACTGCAGAGTCTTGTCCTATTTGGTCAGGATTTCCCTTTGCAGGGACCTTGTATGGAACAGTGCAAACGGAACCGCCTCGAAGGTAGACACCATCAGGCCCAGCACCAGCATGCAAGTCTGGAGAGATGGCCATTTGTTGGACAGGAGGCGGCGAATTGCAGCCTGCAATTTCTGGAGTTTGTTCAGAGGAAGGAGCACTCTGGCTTAGGCCGCGTCCGGAATCAGGCCCAGATAGTTCAGCTTCGTGGACAGAACCAGAGCAGACTTCTGAAAATTCAGAATCCAGCCAAACTCCCGCAGAGTTCGTATAGTGATCTCCAGGTTCTCCACCAGAGCAGAGGGAGACTCCGCTTGCAGAAGATGATCATCCAAGTAGCCCAGTACGACGATCCCCCGTTGGCGTAGCAAAGCTAGCACATGTGTGAAGACCAGAGGAGCAGATGCGAGACCAAAAGGGTAACGCCACAAACTGATAATGCCCCTCTCCCACAGCAAAGTGTAGAAAACGCTGGTGACTAGCACATATTGGAATGTGAAGGTAGGCATCCTTGATATCGATAGAGGCGAGGAAATCCGACGCAGGGATGCCACCACCGTTCGAATGGACTCCATTCTGAGCTTCTATACCCTCACAAAGCAGTTTAGCGCCTTGAGGTCTAGGATTGGACACACTTTGCATTCCTTCCTGGGAACTGTGAATAGGTTTGAGTAAAAAACGTTCTGAGGTCGGAACTGAGACAATCACCCCTTGAAGGAACAGGTCGTGTATTGCCCCAAACAGGCCATGTAAGTGGTCTGGGTACAGGTGCAATTTGGAAGGAAAAAAACCTTGATTTTGTAGCTGGACTGAATAACTTCGTGGACCCACTTGTTTTGCACCCAAGAAGTACACAGGTCTGAAAACCAGCGAAGACGTCCCCCAATCACCTGATATGGGTGAGGGTGCACCTTCATGCAGAAGGAGCCTTGTTCCCAGGTTTGGAGAAGCCCAATCCTGGCTTGCCAGAAAAAAAAACGTATGAGCTGAGAAGGAGGTTCTTTGCCCTCAGTAGCCCGCAAAAGAAAGGTACTCTTGCCCCCCTGTGAGACCTTTAATGATATTATCCAGGGTAACTCCAAACAGATGATCTTCTTGAAAAGGAAGATCAGTCAAGGCCTTTTAAAAAGTCTGATCCGCAGATCAGCACTTGAGCCAAAAAACACTCCCAAGGACCACTGCCAAAACAGAGGCAAGCCATCAGGGGAGCCAAAGAGGCATAAACACTGGGCCAGCTGGTCCGCCAGCTCAGGAAAGGCAGGGGGAGCTGTTCCCCCTCCAGGTCATGGTAAAGGAGCTTAGCCCACAGAGTTTGCGACACTAGGGCAATGGGGAATACCAGCCTCATTGCCGAATCAGCCAGAGTGTACATAGTGCGGGCCAGGTGGGGAAATGTGCTCCAAAGACTCCGTGAGTCACCCAGGGGGACCCCACAAAAAGTGCAAAACACTGCTAAGGGACAACCACCACCATGCATACTGGCAGCACCACCCAGTCGCCAGGCACAAAGCAACAAGCGATCCTCAGCAAAGGGGGAGAGGACCCCATTAGAGTCACCACCCACAGAAACAGACACCTGCAGCTACCACGGGAATCTGCACTACACGTGTGGCACTCCAGGAGTCAGCACCAAGGGATGAGGAGGGGCTGCCACCGCCGAAATCGCCTCCCAAAGGGCTCCACTGTCATGGCCGCCACTATGTCCAATGGCAAAGCACAACAAAATGGCCGCCGTACTACACAAACCTGGCCACCATGTATAGAAACACACTGGCTACAACAAAATGGCAGCACCACGAGGCTTACAGGGACCCAAGAGGGAGACCAGGCCTCTAGGACAGATCCAGGCAGGAGCCCCCATCAGGTACAACCCCACCCCTCACACAGGCGATCGGTCGCCGGTGGGGAACCCCCTCCCGACCCCCATCGCCAGTTAGTGCCCTGCCCTCATCCCAAAAAAGTGGCCAAACCACCCAAACATTCCAGCGTAGGGGGACAGATGAGGGACTTGGCAAGGGGAGGCGCCTGCGGGAAGGAGGGGAACCCAGGGGTCCGACCGTCCCAAGGAGGGGCCCACATCCACCCCAAAACACTCCAGGGGGAGAGGGGGGACAGCTGATAACCATACCAGGAACCAGGCGGGCACGGCTCCAGACTGCACCGCTTTCAATCGAAATGGGGGGGCTGTCAGCCAGGAGGAACGCTGCGACTCAGGCCAAGACCCGGTCATATGCAACCTCATAAGGCAACTCGCAGGCCAGCCCCCGTCCAGTGGGGCTATGTCACGGCCAAACTAGCGCGGAGCTGAGGTCTGGGCGTGCTCGCTGGCCAGACTAAGGTGACCACCTGATCTAAAATATCAAGCCCGTCGCCCAGTCCAGCAGTTGATTGTAGATCTCACAGGAAAAAATCCAGAAGGGAAAAAAAAAAAAAAAATTCTATTGAAAACATTTTGCTAGGACCAAAGTTCCCAGCAAGGAAATAGGTCCTTACTCCTGACTCGGCACAAAATAAATGGAGTGGCTATAGCAAAGAGAGAGAGTATACCCCTTGGGACTGACCATGGGTGTAGCCAGAATTATTTTCTTCCTAATGTCCTACTCCTATAGGGGGCAATATAACCCAATGGTTATGAATATCATGAGCTGCGTCCGTCAATGAACGAAATTCAGTTTGAGGTTTTTTGCACCGGATTGGGTATTCTTTATGAATTAAAGATTCACCACAATCCCAAAGCTCTGAGTGTGAGTGCAACTGCACAGCCTATTTGCCAACCCCATTGACTTAGATCTAGGAAAAAAAAACAATTGAGAGTTCTGAATTTGCATTAACTTAACAGGCTGCATGCTTGTCCCAGGTCCAAGAAAAACTCCAGGTAAATCATGAAGTGCACAGTTGAAGAACATACATATCAATCAGCCATACTAATATGACCACTGACAGGTAAACCTTAACTATTACGAGGCACTCACAAAAAAGAACAAATCCTACGGTATATGAAATGCAATACGTGATTCTGTGCAGGCCTATAAGTCCCGGTTCACACTAGGGCAACCTGTGAGGCGACCTGGTCGCCTCACAGGTCGCCTCCCATAGGGAAGCTGCGGACCCGTTCTAATAGGAGCGAAACAAGTCGCTCCGACCTAGAAAAAGGGTCCGGAGCTTCTTTGGGGCGACCAGGAGGCGACCGCCATAGACTTCAATGTTATGAAGTCCGTGGCGGCCGCTCCGAGGTCGCGGCGCGCTGCTCGCACCGCGATCTCGGAGGTCGCCCCGGGAAGTAGCGTCGCGTGTATGTGAACCGGCGCTAACTTGCTTAAATAAACAAACATACTACAATGTAAACAAACCAAAACTAAAAATAAACATGAAATGGTGTCTGTAAACTAAATACATACATTTCTTTTAGTCCTAAACTGGCCATACGCTAGCCGAAAAATAGTTCAAACTCCTTTTCGAAAAATGCGCTGTGAGAGCAGATGATCGCGCCATCATGACGGAATTTTGAAAGATAAATTGTTCAATGGACATAAATTAATATATTTTTCCTTCAGTTTGTCACATATACCTAGTGCAAACAGTTCGGGCAAGAAACACATTAACCTTTCCAAAATGTTCCTTCGATTTTTCGGCTCAGAAAAGTTAAAACCGATCTTCTATTTGTGCTCATTAACTGGACGAAAAACAAACGAACTGACCAAATGACAATTTTCGAACGATTTTTCGGCTAGTGTATGGCCAGCATTAAAAATGTTAGTCCAAATGAAAATCTTCCTCCACTTTGTGCTTAAAGGATGTCATACATCCATACCATTACGCAAGTGGGGATCCCCACCACCTTCACTTCAATGCGCTCACCAAAATGTATGGACCGAAAAACACACATGGTTAGGTCTACTGTGCTTGTTTTCCTTCTAGGGATATGTCTATGATGGCCTTTCGCTTCCTAGGTGTCCTTAGAGATAATACGTTCCTGTATAGTAACACTTGATGTGTGTCTCTTAAAGGGACCGTCTGTCAATATTCTCTGCTACAAGTAAGCTCCGAACACAAGGTGGCCTTTCATGGTGTGGTAAGTCATAAAAGCCCTGAAGAAGTCACAAGGAAAGTGATGTAATGCATAGAAGGAGCCATGTGACGCCATCGCCGCCGAATGCTGGATCGTGGCTGCATAAAATGTCTTAAAGGTGAAATTACTCTTACTGTAGTAATTGCAAATACTCTTATTAAATTCTGGTTTTATGACAAATTACACCATGAGAGGCCACCTTGTGTATTTCTGAACTTACTTGCAGCAGCACAGGAGATCGATACTGACGGTCCTTTAAAGAGACACACACCAAGTGTTACTATACAGAAAGGTTTAATCCATAAAGGACACCTAGGAAGGGAAAGGCCATCATACGCATAACCCGAGGAAAACAGTGCAGTAGGCCTAACAATGCATGTTTTTAGGTCCAAACCCTAAGGTGAGTGCATTGGAGGTGGGGTGGGAGGTGGTGGTGGGATCCACTTGCATGATAGTATGGATGTATAACATCCTTTAAAAGAAACGTATGTTTTTTTTTGCAGATTCATATCTACCAAGCAGGATGCAGCATTAACACCGAGAACCAAGTGATCAAGCCCCGCAGAAAGCTCGTTTCTCAGGGCTCCCCAACCAGAGCGCTGTTGACTGTCAGGTACCAGCTCTTCGGTCTGCTCCCCCCATGCTCACTTAAGCGCTGGCCTGTGAATGGCGCAGGAGCGGCTGGCTCAGGCTCTCAACGGCTCGCTTAGAGGTTAAGCTGGGTGCTGGTCCAGGCCTGAGGGTGGATGCAGACTTTATTGTCACGATCTTGCCCAAGCCTGCACCGGCTCTGTGACTTTAGCCCGGTGTCTGCTGAAAACTGATCACAGGAGTGCAGAACGAACTGCGTTGGCTGTACTTCTCCTTTAAGCACAAAGTGGAGGAAGATTTTCATTTGGACTCACATTTTTGTGACTAAAAGAAATATATTGAGATTACAGACTGCACTTTATTATTGAATAGTTGGTCATTTTTAGTTTTGATTTGATTTACATTATGTTTATTTAAGCACATGTTCTATGTCTGCACTGACTTTGAGGTCACATATTGCATTTCACATAGGAGTAGCTTCTGTTTGGAACTGTTGCATAATTGTTATTGTGTATATGACCTTGCTGGAATGCATGTAGATGTGAACTGCTAGCACCCTTTTTATATTAGCATAATTAGGCCATCACAATATATACATAAATTATTAATAGGTAGCACAGAAGTTCTCACTAGCAGAAGTTCTCACTATTGTTTCACTGACAGGTGAAAAGTGAGAAATTTTTCATTGCAATGGCATCTGAAAATGGGTGGGATATATTAGAGACAGTAAGGCTGGTCATACATTATACAATTTTCTTACAATTTTCTTTAGATTTACATTCAACTATGTAGTATAAAGGCCTGCCTAATTGAATACAATTGAAAGTGTTTAGTTTTGACCTCATATTATATGGTTTTTGGTAAATCTAACAGAAAAGTGTACAATAAAATAAAACATGTTTGGCCAGCCTTAGGGAACATGTTTTGAAAGGAGAAAAAAAAAAAAACAAAAAAAAAGAAAACAGACAAATGTAAGGATTAGGGCATCTTTAACATGGGCCAAATAGTAATGGCTAGAAGACTGAGTCAGAGTACCTAAAAAAAAAAAAAAAAATGCAGCTCTTGTGGGATTGTTCCAGATCTGAAGTGGTCAGGACCTACCAAAAGTAGTCCACAAAAAAAAAAAAAAAAAAAAGGAAGTGCAAGATCATTTGCAATCAAGGCTCTTGCACATGGGGAGCGAATGCTGGCCCTTGTAACTCAACAGAACAGCTACCATAGCTTTTCACTGATGAAAAGGTAAAAGCTAATTTAAATATAAAGGTATCAGAACACAGTGCATCGCACTTTGTTGCCTATCGGTCTGCATAGCCACAGACGAGTCAAAATGCCCATGCTAACCATGTCCACACCCAAAAGTGCCTAGAAAGGGCACATAAGCATCAGCGTTGGACCACAGGAGCAACAGAAGTACGTGGCCTGGTCTGATGAATTCAGGAATGGTTTGAAGAACACAACAAGTTTAAGGTGTTATGGTCTCCAATTTCTCCAGATCTCAACTCAATCGAGCATCTATGGGATGTGCTGGAAAATCAAGTCAGTTCCTTAACCACTTTACCACTAGAGCATTTTGCTGTCTTACATCTGGGCCACTTTTTGTGATTCGGCACTGTGCGACTTTAACTGACAATTGCGCGGTCGTGCGAAGCCATACCCAAACAAAATTTACGTCCTTTTTTTCCCACAAACAGAGCTTTCTTTTGGTGGTATTTGATCACCTGTGCGATTTTTACTTTTTGCGCTATAAACAAAAAAAGAGCGTCAATTTTGAAAAAACAACAATATTTTTCACATTTTTTTATATGAAATTCCCCCCAAAAAAATTTAAAAATCAAAATTTTTTTAAATTTTTGGCCAATTTGTTTTCTGCTACCTATGTTTGGTAAAAAAAATTCACAATAAGCGTATTTTGATTGGTTTGCGCAAAAGTTATTGCGTTTACTAACAAAGGGAAAGATTTCTGTCATTTTTGTTTTTTTTTTTTAATGCGTAATGGCAGCGATCTGCGATTTTTTTTGCGGGACTGCGACATTGCGGCGGACAGATCGGACCCTTGACTGACATTTTTGACACTTTTGGGGGTACAAGTGACATTACTGCAGTAATCAGTGGTATATATATGCACTGTTACTGTAAAAATGACACTGGCAGGGAAGGGGTTAAATTGGAGAGGGAGGGGTTAATGTATGCCTGGTGCTTACTGACGTGTGGGGGGGGGGGGGGAGGTGACTGTGTGAGCCAGGGACAGATCGGAGTGTTCAGCTATGCTGAACACTCCGATCTGTCACTTCCTGTCACTTGGGAGATCCGCCCGCTTGTGTTTACACAGGCGGGCGGATCTCCACACTAGATCCCCGACGATCGGGGCAGAGCAGCGGCGATCGCCGCTGCTCCTCCCCTGGCCCGACTCCTGCTGTGACTAAATACAGCGGGAGTGAGCCTCCGGCGGCGCGCGAGCGCCGCCCACAAGGGGGAGTGTCTGACGACGTAGGTCTACGTCGTCAGACGATAACGAGCCACTTTGCCGCAGTAGTACTACGGTACTCAGTGGCAAAGTGGTTAGAAGCCTGACCATGCAATTTAACTTCAAGGGTAACTCCACTTTCGTGGGGGGGGGGGGGGGAAATCGCAACTCATTGTAATTGATTACAAATAACCTTTCCTTTTTAATCTGCAGCTGTTGTAATTTTCTGCAAATGCAATACGACTACCTGGAGCTGTTCTGTACACAGAATGTGCACTGACCACACCCCAGAAACATTTCCTGCTTGTGTGATTGGCTCACCAATTTTCCCAGAAGTCTGCCTAAGATACAAGTCAGGTTTCTGGCACCCCCTGCAACAAAATTAGATACTCCCAATAGTAACATCTAAAGGGCTGCAGGCCCAGCAGATTTCCTCATTAAGAGCCCTGCAACTGCCACAGCTGGTTGATAATTATGAAACAACTCCCATTAGACCTACTCAGTACAGAGGAACAAACATGGATTTCTTCAGGCTAAAGCTGAATACACACTATACAACTTTTGTTGTTAGATTTTCTTTAGATTTACCTTCAACTATGTAGTACAAGGGCCTGCTTGATTGCATACAAATTGAAAGGGTTTAGGTTTGACCTCATATTCTATGGTTTTGGTAAATCTAAAGGAAAAAATCTAAAAGACAATTGTGTAGTGTGTATGGCCCATAAAAAAAAGGTAGGAATCTGCAACAAAGTTTGTAAAATCCATGTAATGTAAATAGATCAGAGGGGAATGTTTTTTTCTCAACAAAAATGGAGTTACGCTTTAACTGCTATTGACCGCTTAGTGCAAGATATCACAGCACACATCCAGAGGTCTAATGAAGTGCATGCCTCAACAGGTTATGGTCGGTGGCCATAATGATATTACTGATCGAAATATGCTTACTGTTCTACCTGTCCAAGCATTTGCAAACAAGTTAAGCCAATCCTATGATCTAGAGCTGGTTAACACTATAGCAGAGAGCCCCGTTCACTTCCTGTCCCACAGCCAAAACAAGAAGTGAGGTAATCCCTCCAAAGTAAGGGATCCCTGGTTCTGACCAGGGTTTTCGGTAATCATATCCCCACTGGAAGATTTACCTTTTATTAAAAAAAACCCAATTTGGGATTTTACTTTTACTTTCAATGAAAACAGTAAACATGACTAACAGAGGGTGAATTTCCCTAATGGGCGCACAGGCAGCAATGGAAAAAACTGACCGGTGTTCTAACTCTGCTCCACTCAATGCTAAAAAAAGTTTTGCCTTTAGTTATAGATTTAAGCCTCACTGTAGTCCATATTCAAAGCAGATATTAAGGCTAGATAACAAAAATCTAAGTGTGTAGAGTGGAGCTAGGATTACACCGCTGTAATGCTGGTATTTCTGATAATGTTTACCGGTCCAAGACCAAATTTCAAAGCAATCCTTTATTAGTTCACACTGACCTCTGAACCGCAAGCAGGTGTCAATACAAAGTTAATGACACCCCAGATTGGTTCGCAGATCGCAGTGTGAACTGTGAGTTCGGACAGGAATCAGATCCCATGCGATCCGATTCCAGTGCGGAGGGAAAAGAAAGCAATGCGGTGAGAATCACATGCGATGTCTGTTCACAATAGTGTGAACCCAGGCTTAAGGAGAAGAGTATACAGAGGGGCTGCAGTACAGAAGAAAGGAATAGGGCGGCATCACCACTATTCTGGGAAGATCTCTATGGATGAGGAGTATATTAACCACTTCCTTACCACTGGACGTCATGACATCCTGGGCTTTGTGGGGATATCTAAATGATGCCTGCAGCTGCAGGCATAATTCAGATATTTTTTTCAGCTAGCGATTCCCTGCACCGTAAGAACAATCATAGCGGCTGTTCAGCTGCCCTCCGGTGCTTCTACCGGCTCGCTCGTGTGATCTGCGAACCGCAGATAGAATCCGCCGGTAGCGGAAGGATACCATAGAGACTGCCGAGTACCAGATGGTCCCCGGCAGTCTGACTCTCAGAGGCCCGGGCGCAAAATGTTATGCCAATACTGCCGTAATCTCAGCTGGATTGCCGAGATAGTTTTCTTTTTTTTTTTCCCCCTTTTGAGTTCAGGCTTTCCAGCCTGCAGGAGAGATCCGAGGTCTTCTCGACCCCAGATCTCTCCATAAAGAGGACCTGCCATTCACTATTCCCATTACAAATAAAAGAAGAAAAAAAATGTAAAGTGCCCCACGCAGATGTGAACGCATGCGTAAGCCGCACCACATATGTAAACCATCTATACAAGGGAGGTATCACCACGAACGTTCGAGCGAGAGCAACAATTCTAACCCAAGACCTCCTCTGTAAATCGAAACAGGTAACGATTGTAAAGATTTTTTAAAGTGTTGCCTACGGAGATTAAGAACCAAAGCTTGGCGTCATTTCACAAGTGCGCACAATTTTAAAGTATGACATTCTGGGTATCTATTTACTCAGCGTAACATCTTTCATATTATAAAAAAAAAAAAATTGGACTAACTTTAGAGTTTTCCCCAAAAAAAAAAAAAAAACACATTTGAAAAATTTCTGCGCAAATACCGTGTGACAAAGTTGCAATGACCGAATAAATATAAATATATATATATATATATATATATATATATATATATATATATATATATATATATATATATATATATATATAGGGCCATTTCTGGTACTCTGCTCTTACTTGTAAAAAATCATAATTTTTTTTGCTAGAAAATTACTCAGAATCCCCAAACATTAATATATATTTTAATGTTGGGGATTCTAAATAATTTTCTAGCAAAAAAATTACGATTTTTACAAGTAGGAGCAGAGTACCAGAAATGGAAGTGGTTAAGCAGATCTTGGGTCTGCTTATTAACTGAGACATTCAAAAGAGCCCACAAGTATTGGCCAACTGGTTGAAGGCTGACATCAGAAAACAGCATGATTACTGGATGAAATTTGACACTTGGGATTGGTTTACACCTGAGTCACACAGAACAAGCCGGTTTGAACCCACATGTTCCATGCAGTGCAATTTTGCAGCCTGTTCATTTAAAATGGCTGAAAATCGCACTGGGATGCAGAAAAAGTAGAGCATGCACTACTTTTAAAAACTCTTGTGGCAGCAAACGCATTGTGTTTGTGATCTGCTGTTAACAATACAAAGGTATTTCCATTCATCTTTGGAGATAAAGAAAAGAACCACAGATCCACTAATAGTTGCCATTCACCTCATTACTAAATCATTTTGCAAGACTACATAAAGTACTGAGCAAGCGTTATATAAAAGGGGGGGAACATTTTTTAAACTCCACCTCCAAAAAAGTGGAGAAAATGCCATAGACAGTTCAAATCTCGGCTGGTTCAGCAGGGACCGCTTGAGATTCAAACCACGTATGAGCAGGCTGAATGTGCTCAAGTTGGGTACAACCAGTCTGTTGGATATTTTATGCGATTATGGATAGCAGCCGTTACAGCCGCTAGCAATAATCACTCCGTCTTCTCCCAGCCAGGACGGCTTCCCCTGATCGGAGAAAACTGCATGAGGGATTTCCCCCATCAACACTGACTGTTCTGATGTGGGAATCGAGCAAATTTTCTTTACTTCCACCAATGGTTGGAGCCAGGAGTGCCGACTGGGGGAACAGAGGAGGATTGTGGCTGGCAAGTATGACGTTATTTTAAGATATTTTACAATCACTTTAACCACTTCAAGACCGCAATACGTATAAATGCGTTAGGGGTTTGAAGTGCTTTCCTGGGTTTATGGCTAAAGCTATCAGCGATAATGATAACCCTGGGATTTTTTTTTTTTTCCCCCATTTTTCAGCTTTTCCTATGAAAGCGCTCAAGTAAGTTTCCAGCAGCTCCCCCAAGAAACAATCCAACGGTGCAGCTGGCTGGTCCCAAAGGCAATCAAAGACTAGATCGTCCTTGATCGCCTTTATGGCTTTGGAGGACTGGAGCGATGTCATGACGTCATTTACGGTCCAGGCTTGTAGTAAATTATTATTTTTTTTTATAAAAAGGTAAAAAAAAAAAAAAAAAAAAAAAAAGATATTTGGGGGGTCTTTGACTTATGGAACTTGAGCGTTCCATAAAGGAGGACTTGTCATTGTTTCTATTACAAGGGATAAGAAAAATAATATATATATTAGGGCTGAACGATATTCGATGCAACATCGAATTTCGTGCTGCGGCCGTGGGCGATACTCACATCGCCGGATCATGCGATATTGGGAACTCACAGTGAAGGTAGAAGAATAAAGCCCGACATCCATCCCACATGTTAAAGCAGAGTTCCAGCCTAACCGCACACTCACCTGTCCCACGGTCCAGCGATGCGCCGTCTTCTCCCTCTCTGCTCCGCGGCGCCGGCATCACTGATGTGGGCACCCGGCTGTGAAAGTTTGCGGCTTCACAGCCGGTTACGCACTGCGCATGCGCGAGTTGCGCTATGCGTCGTGATTGGCCCGCAATCTTCTGGGACCTCTGACATGTCCCAGAAGATTGCAGGGAGGGAGAGAGGAGAACTTCCGCTCAGGGCGCCGCAGCACTCCGAGCAGAAGTGGGAGTGGGTACATGTCAAAACTAGGTACCCGCCCCCCCCCCCCCCCCCCCAAAAATGACATGCCAAATGTGGCATGTCAGGGGGTTAGGACTATTTAAAGCGCAAGTTCCACTTTTGGGTGGAACTCCGCTTTAAGTCCGGCGTCCTGCAGCTCTCCTGACTGAGCGGTGAGCAGCGGCACAGGGAACCAATCACGGGTGCCTGCACATCTACTCACGACGTGATTGGTTTGCTGTGCTGTGGGGCGGAAGTGTAATGTGGGGGACTGGGAGTGGGCTTCCAGTGCGAAGGAGCTGCCTGGTGGAGAGGACTACAACTCCCAGCGTTAACCCCACTTCCCGCGTGTCCGTGTGCCCCATCCAGGGAGATTGCCCCTCCCTCCGGGAGAACCGACTTCACAGCCCGATCATGAGGGACAAACAGAAGAGGCGGAGGGAGCGCACCTGGGCCGAGGCTGCCAAGAAGATACCAAATACGGAGGGGAGGCGACTGTACCATGTACATCAGGAAGAGGCGGGTATAAATATCGCAATATATACAGTTGGGGGAAAAATATCGCAATGTGATTTTTTTCCCCCAATATCGTGCAGCCCTAATATATACACACATACATACACACACAGTATCTCACAAAAGCGAGTACACCCCTCACATTTTAAAATATCTTTTCATGTGACAACACTGAAGGAGTTACACTTTGCTACAATGTAAAGTAGTGAGTGTACAGCTTGTATAACAGTGCAAATTTTCTGTCCCCTCAAAATAACTCACACAGCCAATAATGTCTAAACCGCTGGCAATAAAAGTGAGTACACCCCTAAGCGAACATGTCCAAATTGGGCCCAATTAGCCATTTTCCCTCCCTGGTGTCATGTGACTCGTTAGTGTTACAAGGTCTCAGGTGTGACTGGGGAGCAGGTGTGTTAAATTTGGTGTTATCGCTCTCACTCTCTCATACTGGTCACAGGAAGTTTAACATGGCACCTTGTGGCACAGAACTCTGAGGATCTGAAAAAAAAGAATCGTTGCTCTACATAAAGATGGCCTAGGCTATAGGAAGATTGCCAAGACCCTGAAACTGAGCTGCAGCACCGTAGCCAAGACCATACAGCGATTTAACAGGACAGATTCCACTCAGAACAGGCCTTACCATGGTTGACTAAAGAAGTTGAGTGCACGTGCTCAGCGTCATATGCAGAGGTTGTCTTTGGGAAATAGACGTACGATGGTGGCCAGCATTGCTGCAAAGGTTGAAGGGGTGGGCGGGGGGTCAGTCTGTCAGAGCTCAGATCATACGCCGCACACTGCATCAAATTGGTATGCATGGCTGTCGTCCCAGAAGGAAGCCTTTTCTAAAAATGATGCACAATAAAGCCCCCAAAACAGTTTGCTGAAGACAAGCAGACTAAGGACATGGATTACTGGATCCATGTCCTGTGGTATGATGAGATAAAGGTAAACTTATTTGGTCCAGATGGTGTCAAGCTTGTGCTGCGGCAACCGGGTGAGGAGTACAAAGACAAGTGTGTCTTGCCTACAGTCAAGCATGGTGGTGTCATTGTCTGGGGCGCTAGAGTTTATTGGAGGGAACCATGAATGCCAACATGTACTGTGACATACTGAAGCAGAGCATGATCTCTTCCCTTCGGAGACTGGGCTGCAGGGAAGTATTCCAACATGATAATGACCCCAAACACACCTCCAAGACGACCCCTGCCTTGCTAAAGAAGCTGAGGGTAAAGGTGATGGAATGGCCAAGCATGTCTCCAGACCTAAACCTTATTGAGCAGCTGTGGGGCATTCCCAAACAGATGGTGGAGGAGCACAAGGTCTCCAACATACACAAGCTCTGTGATGTTGTCATGAGTAGAAGAGAACTCCAGTGGCAACCTGTGAAGCTCTGGTGAACTCCATGCCCAAGTGGGTTAAGGCAGTGCTTGAAAATAATGGTGGCCACACATTATATTGACATTTTGGGCCCTATTTGGACATTTTTACTTAGGGGTGTACTCACTTATGTTGCCAGCGGTTTCGATAATAATGGCTGTGCGTTGAGTTTTTATGAGGGGACAGCAAATGTACTCTGTTATACAATCCGTAAACTCACTACTTTACATTGTAGCAATGTGTCACATGAAAAGATATAAATTTACAAAAATGTGAGGGGTGTACTCACTTTTTTGTGTGTGTATATATATATATATATATATATATATATACACACACACACACACACACACACACATATATACACACATATATATATTACACACACACACATACATATATACACTCGAGTATAAGCCGAGTTTTTCAGCATGTTTTTCTATGCTGAAAAAGCCCCCCTCAGCTTATACTCGAGGCACTAGACTTACTTTTTAAAAATGGCGCCGCACAGCGCCAACATGTCACTGCGCATGCCCGGGAATAGCTGAACGTGTACGGGCCTCCCCGAGCATCAGCGGTGCATGCGCGGCGACGTGTTGGCGGCGCCATTTTTAAATCGAAGGCGCCTCACCGACAGGTAAGTGAGACTCCTCCGCAGCCCCTGCATTTCCTTATGCAGTGCTGTGGGCATGGTACAGGACATTCTCCTGTGCCATGCCTGAAACATCACCTGTGCCATGCCCGCAGCCCCTGTTTTTTGTCTCGTGGTGGTCCAGTAGCTGCTGCATTTCCTTCCCTGGGCTTATACTCGAGTCAATAAGTATTCCCACTTTTTTGTGGTAAAATTAGATGCCTCGGCTTATACTCGAGTATAATTATATAGACAGTGTAAAAATAAAAAGTAAAATAAATAAGAAAATAAAATACCTTCATGTTTGTGCGCAAAAGCGAACCCATATGCAAGTCGTGCACGCATATGTAAACCGTAACCACACCGCACGTGAGGTATCGCCGCGACAGTTTGAGCGAGAGCAATAATTCTAGCACAAGACCGCCTCTAACTCTAAACATGTAACCTATAAAAAATGTTCACGCATCACTTATGTCGATTTTTAAGTACCGTACTTTGTCGCCATTCCACGAGCGTGTGCAAACTTAAAGCATGACATGTTATGTATCCGTTTACTTGCTGTAACATCTTTCAAATTTTACAAAAAATATTGGATATTTTGCGTTTTCGTGGGTGCAATGCCAGACTTCTGTACACACTGCCTACAGCTCTGTGGCTCATGCCTCTGCATGGGCTGTCATTTAAGAGCTGTAGGCCGGGAGAATGAACTACTAGCATGCTCATCAGAATGACGCAGTTTATCCAAACTACAAGTACATCTGCTCCGTGTTACATGTTCCAAAGATGAAGGTATCCTTTAAAACACATACAGAGACCAGAATAGAATATTTTTTTTACCAAAAGTTTAAAGCAGAGCTAAACCCATCAACTTAAAGCAGAGCTATACTCCCCTTTAATCCAGCGATACCCTATCCCCTGGAACTCCCCGCCGGCCGCTCACTTCTTTGGGTGGATGGCTTCTGGGTCTCTAGTGTCGGCAGCAGTCACTGGCCAGGTGAAAAAAGCCTCACTCCTACACATGCTTACAAGTTACTTCACATACAGCATTTCCGAAATTGGGCAGCGAGTTTCGCTCGCACAGCTTACTGTACAGGTGTGGACAGGCAAGTAAGCTTTAATGCAGAAGAATCAACGCATGCCGGTCTGCCAGTTTTTAATTCCCAGCCTACAGTTCCAAAAAACAGTTACAGTATCTCACAAAAGTGAGTACACCCCTCACATTTTTGCAAAT